>NW_009630693.1:0-15007 GCF_000690535.1 Cariama cristata | reverse complement strand
ACTATTTTCCCCTACACACAGAGGTGAGGTGATCTCTCAAGACTTCTGAAGTTTTTTGATAGAAAAACCAAAATAGTATTTTCCTAAGGAATCCATCATATAGGATATGTTATTCCTTGCAAGAAATGTGAAAAATTATGGCTTCTGCAAGTATTTGCAGGTTATTTTTATCTAGTTAAGAGTCTTCTGCAAGCTAACTGGCATAGAAACTCCTAATGGGAGATAACAGCAGTGGAAACTTTCTACAGCTCTCCCTGTTTCCCTTTGTGTTCCACCAAGAATAATTTTCCAGCTGATGTAAGGCACAGTGCTGGATTTGGGGGAGGAACATTCAGTGCTTCACTGCTGCAGTTTTGACCAGCAGAGCTTTTCTGGAGCACTCAAGAAATCCTATAGGCATGGAAGGGACACAAATGACAGTGAGTAGCTAATACACCAATACACCACAGACAGTATCACAAGATTGCTTTTGTTGCCAGATTCAGGTTTTAACTTTTTTTATTACTTCTAGCTGCACACAATGTCAGAGGGTTTCTTGGGCAACATGATACCAGTGACATCTGAGGGCCCAGCTTGGAGGCAGTTGCTTAAAAAAATTCAGCCTCTGGGAATTCCTATAGTTACATTCATAAACGGATCAACTCTATCATTTAGAAATTCCCAGATGCAGTGAGAGTTAACGTAATTGTAAAGGACAGCTACACGAACGAATATCTGAAGAGCAATAGAAACAGCCCATGGGAGTGAAAAGGCTGGTACAAGAAGATTAAACTTGGACTAAATGCCAAAACAGAACAAAGGAAAAATGTACTCCAAAACCACTTTGTGATGTATAAAACACTGATCAAGAATACACCCCTAAAAATTGTATGGATTATTACCTGTGATAAATCAAGCTCGTCCTCACGTTTGCGAGCCTCAGCTTTGTACATCTTCCACAACAAATAGTGAATAAACCCTATAACTGTATTAGTTTGCTATTATTATTGCAATATTTCTAAAATGTATCCTACTCTCATTTTTATTACACTTCTAGATCAGGATAAGTGAAAAGTGCAGTCTTTTTATGATTTGCAGCACCCAGCCTTCTAGGAGATAAGCTACCATAGGCTCCTGATCTTCAAATACACATTAATTTATTATAGTTAATAACTATACTGATGAAAATTGTGTTCATGAAGCTAAGGTCTGAATATTAGAACTACTGTGCAGACAGAGGTCATACAGAGTTCTCAATAGCCCCTTTCAGTGCACCTTAATCCATACTTAATCTGCTGGCTATTACAGGCCTACAGTTTTCACACATTGCTCTGCCAACATTCATCAATCCTGGTCTGTGAAGTGTCCCCTGTTATTCCTGTTCCATACCTTTCCTTAGGAGAAAAATGAATGTCAGTCTTAATGACATATTGAAATTTCTAATGTGGATGAACTGCACCCAGGGGATCAGATTGAAGCCATTAAAACTGTTTTCACTACAGGTCCTAGTGAAGAATTGGATCACTAATCTCCAGAGATAAAGGGCATATAGCCGATTTACCACTTTAGTCCCCACTTTTAGCTTTGATTTTATTATTTGTTTGCTCTGTAACTGTCATCTGCTTCCTAGACCCTTGAGCATTCAGAAAGTCTTGGCAACATAACTGCATTCAAACGTACCATGTCCAGCTGATAGCTCTGAAGTGTTCAGAACATACCTTCATTATCCAGACTGGAATTAACTGATTCTTTGTAGCACAGATTATACTGATATGAAATAGGCTATTATACAGTAGGAATGTAGCATTTAAAAATGTTGTGGAATGGACACAATCCTCACTAGCTTCATATTGATTTCTCCAAGCAGGAATTATGATCAAAAACTATTTTCAAGCTGAGTTACTTTTCACTAAGATTGAATAAAGCTTTCTATTAGTTCGATCACTATACATCAAAGAATGAGATAGCATTCAAAGAATAGCAACATGTTTGGAGTGATTTCTAGATCACTGAGTTTCTCTTAAAAACAGCTGATAGGATTTACCAATATACATTCATTAAAACCTCCAAGCCTGGTGTACCACTTTAAGGTGATTCCTTTGCTCCTTAAAGCTGTAAAATTTCATTTTCATTACTTCTTATTAGTGGAATAGGTGGAAGAATACAGATATGTACTTTTCTTTGCACATCTGTATTCTTTCTTGTGCATATGAATGAAGAGATTTTAAATATTTGGAATATCTAAATTAGAGAGGCAATTAAAAGAGGAAAAAGTGTCCTTTTTCTTACGGATGAAGGCTGGCAATGAATTCAATGACTTCACTATATCCTTAAGGGATACTGAGTGTGAAGAGTAAATACCTCTGGAGATGGGTTTTGGAATACTGCATAAATCATGGTCTCCTGAAACAGTGGACATAAACTGTTTTGATGGTTCACTGAAAAAAGTTTCAGTGACCATTTGGTATAAGAAATGTTATTTTCCTCCCTTTCTATTTGTCTTAGATGGAACATACAAGGACTGGCAAATTGACTAGTGGTTTGGGAGAACTTGCAAGAAGAAAGCAGAAAGAAGAAAAAGGTATAGCAAAGGAACTGCAGTTTCCATCAGTCACTGCAAGAAACATGTTATGATCCATTTGCCTTTACCACTTTTCCAGCAAATATTTCCGAATATCTGCAATAGCATGATCATATTGTCAACAAATATCAGTATATAAAGTACAGCATGTGGTTATGGGAACAAAACCCTGTAATGGCTAGACAGAGTTGATCTTGGTACAGAAATGTTCAGGGTAAAATCTGCAATTATGTGATTTTAATTGTAACACAAATGTGTACTGAATCTAAAATATCTGCTCAATAAATTTCTCCTTTGTACCAAATACATTTATTCTTCTGAGGTATAGGTAGCATATCCAGAGTTTTGATTCCTATTGTAGACAAGTCTTCTGGTATTCAGAACGTGCCAATCTTTCATCAATAGCATTTTAATTACTTTTACATGTTGCAACGAACCACAACTCTCTTCCAGTCTTTGGATGAATGAAAGTGAAGTTGCATCTACAGAAAGATAAGTAAATTATATGCATCTAAATCCTATATGTGAAAATGCTTATGCTCTTAACTGTGCTTAGGACCTCATTGCTCTCTACTGCTTCCTGAAGAGGGGAGGTGGAGAGGGAGGTGCTGATCTCTTCTCCCTGGGATCTAGTGATCGAACATGTGGGAATGGTTCAAATCTGTGGCAGGGGAGGTTTAGATTGGACATTAGAAAGCATTTCTTTACCAATAGGGTGGTCAAACCCTGGAACAGGCTTCCTAGAGAGATTGTCGATGCCCCAAGCCTGTCACTGTTGAAGAGTGATTTGGACAATGTGCATAACAACACGCTTTAACTTTTGGTTAGCCCTGAATTTGTCAGGCAGTTGGACTAGTTGATCATTGTAGATCCCTTCCGACTGAAATATTCTATTCTATTGTATTCTATTCAATGGATCTGTTGAAGATGTTCCTAATATATCAATATTCCTTTAAGTATTAAAAATATGTTTATGTGAATGTAATTGTTTATGTGTATTATTGACAGAAAACCCCTAATTTACTTAACTGCATAAAAGTTAAAGACTCAAGAAGCAGCAAGGCAAGATTCTTTATATTGTCTGTCAGTCAACTCATTCTTCCCTAGGACTATAAGATGGATCTTTAGCTGGAGAATGGTCTTTTTTTTTTTTTTTTAATGGAACTCAATGAATGAAAGCTGACCAAGAAAAATCAAGTGCTCCAAAAAAAAAAAAAAAAGCCCACAACAAACCAAAAAACCAAACCGTGCAGGAAACAGCAAATAGCAATTCATAAAATCCTTAGTGAGATGGGATAGGTATTGGGCAACTTAACTCTGAAGTTGTTATCACAGCTCTTTGTGCTATTTCAAGTCTACTTTCTGTACAATCACTGCTAATCAGCTGATCAATGTGAAAAATGAAAACAGGCCAGAAGGGACCACTGCAGAATCTAATCTGATTGCCTCAGCACTTGGTATACAACTTTACATTGATATTCCTTGACACAGACTCCTGCGTACTGATTACTGAACTTAGTGGAAAGTAGGATAACTCTGAGGACCTGGAAATTTTGGGAGGGACTGAAATTAATAAATTTAGGATGATAATTAGAAGCTGTTTCTAGTCCCAAAAGAAATAAAGGTCTGAACTATCTTCCAACAGGAAAGAATAGTGAGAACAAACCCGTCTCCCAAGCCATCTGTATAAGTAGTGGAATGTGACGTTATGAATAACATGTATAAGGCACTATGAGATAATTGCCTTCTTTTGTAGGAATTGGATTCACTGACCTTGGAGTTTCTTGTGAGTCTTATATTCTGTGCCTGTCTTTTTGATCGCAACAGTGGGAAGGGTGCTCATGCCTTCGGCCCTTGTCTGAGACTGGAACTCAATTTATCTTCATTACACAATCACCTAACTCTATCATTTGATTATTTTTTTTCATGTCTCTGTGGACTGATTTTTCATGTGTTCATCTCCTTTTTTTTTAATTTGTGCTTTAGCAAAAGTTTTCTAATCAATTCCATGTTTGTCACACAAGGTTTTCATGTTTCTCAACCCAAAGTAGAATTTAAATTTAATAATAATTGAATCAAGCTTCTAAACTCACATAGACAAAGTATATTCAGGATCAGACATAAGAGATATTTCTTCATCCCTATTTTAACACAAGATATTATGATAACAGGTGAGCACTTGGCAAATCTAGAAACTTTATTGTACATCTATGTGCATTTTAACCAAGTCTGAAACACACAACTAATACAATATGTTGGAAGGGTTCCACATTGTAACTTTGCTATATCATGTTGGTAGCACAGTAGCAGCTAAGTAAATATGGATGCTTAATGGAGTATGCTGCTAGAGCACTGTATATCAAATAAATGGCCCTATTTATAACTTGCATTAAATTCTCCATTGTCTTTTGTTAAGATTGGAGGTTATTTTTTTTAAGTTGATATGGAGTATTCCTTTTTTTCACCGTCGTCTCTCAGTCCCAAGATTAAGCACAACAATTTGAGCTGCCATAAATTGTTATCACCCTTCTGAAGACAATGAAGCAATTCCAACTTACACTAACTGAAGATTTGTCCAAACAAAATGAAGAATCTGATCCCTAAAGGGAAGTAGGTACAAAACTTCTCTGACTAAAGTGATAGCTGAGAGTATGAGAACATTTTAGGATTTAGGCAGAGGTGGCTTATTTGTGCAACTAACTTCTCTAATTAGTGGTGAAATCTTGTTTTCATATGTTAGGGAAAGCTATGCTTGTAGGATCACACACAAGTTGCCAGTGTATGAAAGAGAGGATGCTGGCAATTATAAATAAGTCACTTTCTTATATTGACAGTAAAAAGAAAAAAAAAAAAATCCTGAGTTTTAAACTCAAGAAAAGTGTCTGTTCATGCGTAGTGTTCACATTCTATATTAAATAGCCATGCCTAGCAGCAGTACAATTTAATAATTCATTGTATCATACTATTACAGTACTATTTTCTCCCATCTGCAAAGGTCTAGGTATCAGCACTGGAAATATCATGTGATATAAATGATTAAGAATATTTCATAAGTAATAAAAAAACACACAAAGAAAATAGTTCTGGAAACTTACTTGAATTCATATAGTTTCTGCCTTCACATAACAAATTTACCGAGTAGTCAAAATGGGTTTATAGGCTGTTAATGATGGCACAGAATCCCAGGGTCATTTATCCCCAGTCAAACAATGTGACCTTTACATAAACTTGCAGTCCTGACAGTTCACAATGACTGCAGATCAGCTTACGGCATCATGGTACTATGGTAGCAGATGTTTGCAATTGTACTTGTTCCACCAACTCTCTAATGATGTGCAATTGTCTTGAGGGAGAAGCAAAAAGCAAACTTAATTTAAGGATCAAAAAAGTGTTTGTCTGAACAAATTAAGAGAAGATAGACAAAGCAGGCAGTATGCGATCTCTAGATAAGGTAAACCTCTAAGGATGAATTAGTTTGACTACATTTTTAACCTTACAAAAAAATAGAGCTGCCAAAAGTACATAATAATATGAATTAGCGTATCTAATCATGTTTTGGCTGTTTCATATCAATCAATATTAACTTCATATTAAGTCAACATAAGTCTAGCTGCTATTCTCAAATGTATTTCATAGCCATTTCCCTGCAATGAAGGATGCTTTCATTTTATGCTTCACATAGCACAAAGGGATGCATTTGCATCATACCTTCCTCATTTCACCTCACCTCCCAACATTGTTATCATTTTGATGACTTTTTATCCTGTTTCCAGTCATACACAGCCCATAATTATGCTCACAGACCAGAAGCAATAGGAAATACATAAGTTAACAGCAATTTTGTTACTGATTTTTAAGAATAGAAAAGAATGGGGGGGAAGTAAAAAGAAAACCTTATTTAAATAATTCTATTAGCATTCTATATTTTAAGATTATAGAAATGCTTTTTCATCAGAAAAACTTTTGCTGTATGGTGTAGTAAAATATTTCTTTATAGAGTTACTTTCTGATATAATTTAAATTCAGTGCTTTTCGACTTGTATTTCATTTTTCCCCCTTGCAGGTAACTTTCCTCCAATAGTGTCTGTTAGTATATTAGGGCTGATTGAAAACCAGATTCATAACTCTATGTATCCTCCTATTTTGATTTCTTATCAAGCTGTAACCCAACATTCATCAGTGTCAACAGTCAAAAAAAAAAAAAAAAAAAAAAGGACTTTTTAAACATAGGTATTTATTATTCTGAAAATCTTAGAACCACAGCAGAAACAAAGTCAACTAACGTAACAGAACTGTGAAAACAGGCTATCTACTTTTCCAAGTGTCCCAAATCCAATAGCCCTCTCTACTTCTTGTTCACTGTATAGCTTAATCCTGAAAGGCAATAAATGCCCTAAATTCCACACAGCAGCATTTCACCTTCACGGGTCTCAGGACTGGAAATTCCATGTGGAGCTTTCCTGTACTCAGAAATATTTCCTCCTGCAATATTGTGATGGAAATTTGCTGGCAAATTTTTCTGGAATACCAAAAATTAAACCAATGTTTGAGGAAGAACAGGTGTTGATAAGCCTTTTAAATCCAAGAACCATTGACAAACTTTCTGAGTTTTTTTTCCAAATATGAAATTACCTTCTACCAAACAGCCTACATAACTCCTTCCCACCACTTACTCCTACAAATACATACATTTCAAGTGTACTTGCATGCATGCGTGCACACGCACACACACACTCATGCACGAATCTATAATGTTTCAATTAACATTCTCCAAGTCTCTTTTATGTTTTGTGTTCCAGTATTTACCTAACATAGAAAAAGCCATGAAACATAAGTTTAGCTAGGCTCTTCCAGACACTGAATAAACATCAGGCCATCACATGAAAGCTGTAAGTCTCCCCAGGTGCGTCTTCTCTGTCTCACATCCACCTCTTCACAATGACTAAATCAATTCTTCAAATACTCTTTTATACTCAGTATCATTAATACATGGGAGCAACAAATTAGAATAATTTAATGTGCCCCAGAAAATAATGATGCCAATGGTATAGCCTCCTGAAACAGTAAAGACACTTAAATTGCCACAATTATCCTAGAAAGTAGACTTCACTGCCTGCTACAGAGAAAGGCAAAAAGGCTATAATGTCATTGCCAGTCTAACCAGAGAGAGGAAAAAGGGTAAAACAGGACTTTTTCCTGACTGCAAATCTTGAAATGGGTCTCCCCAAGACATAATACTGGTTTAATAAAAGTAGATTTAACCATAATATGAATCTAGCATAGTGAGCAAAGCATACCAATCAATCCAGTTGAGATTTCTCAGTACTAGTAGGTACACAGAAATATCTTACCTATGGACTGACTGGGATTCTTGAAACACAATGTTCATGACTCAGGGAAAACATTTCTTGCCCTTCTTCAGCTCATTCACAAAAAAAAGCCTTCTCCAAGAATAAGAAGTCATCAAGGACATCAGTTCCTTCTTTCAGTGGCAAAACAGACTCCTTCTTCCAGTAACACATCATTCAATCCACTGATAAAGCCAATACAATGCATTTGATTTTATAGCTGCACCAGGCTTGATCAGATCATTTATAAAGCTTGCTATGGTTGTAAAAAGGGATATTGCATTCTCATTTGTCTTTGAACTGTTTGAGTGTTTGACTGTTGTACTAAATTCATGAATAGTCCAGCATTTCCACACAATGTACATTATGTGCATTAGGGTACCAACCCAGAACAATGCATAAATATGACTTTGAATTTGAATATGTGAGTTGACTCTTTGAAGACATGTGGAATCGTCAGAGAATAAGATTTTTCCTGAAGTTTAGACCTCTAATTTCCATTTAACTACTTGAGACTGCTATGAGCAAATGACAACAATAAGCAGGGAATGTCCCACAGCTGCACGGAACACTGCTGTTCTTGAGGGGTATTTTAACTTTCCTCAAATTTAAGGGCACCAAATCTCTCAAAGTCCATATTTTCATCAGCCTGATCTAATCACAGCACTTTGGGCTTGTGGATGTTGATATGCCAAAAAAAAAGTTCTTCTTTTGGCTCAAGGTGCTCATCAGCCATCTGGAACTTCTTCCCTAGACTCATCCATTATGTAAATGAGATGTAGTATTCGTTATGTTTCATCTACTGATACTAATACATTAATGTGGATGTTACAGTCTGAGCCCCTGAGAAGGAATTGGCTTCACATCAGTCACTGGCTTGAGATCACATCCCATTACTTTTAATGGCCCTGTGGCATTTAAGGTCACTTGATTTTTAATACAGCAGATTTCTGTGATGTTCGTAAAATGGTAGCTAATCCCTCCTCATTTCCTTATCTTTCTTTTTCTCTCCCCAAGAAATTATAGTATTTCAGACCATTGCATATCTCATTTATTCTATGAAACTAATTTCTTCATTTACCTTCGTGCCTTTTTACTGTTTGAAAATAAAATAGCTGATAAGTTCTTTCTCTATCCTAAAATGAAGCAGGGGGAAAGCAAGATTTAAAATATTGGGGAATTTGTTAACAGAATTAATAAGGAGATTTAGACAGAAGCTGAAAAACAGTTATGTTAAATATTTAATCTGTCATTGATTTTTTATACATTAAATGAGACCAATTCATTCTGGTGATATCATACCTGTGTAAACAGTCCTTAGTCATTCAAGTGAGTAAGTTGAAATCAGTGTGTAAATAAGCATTATGGCTCTGTCTTTGAAAAGTGTAGCTTGAAAGTCCTGAAAACTCAGTCAGTCACATTTATAATTATGAAGTAACATGCAGGATTGAGCCCTGTCAGAAGAGGACAGCAGACTTTGATGGAAACAGTAGGTATATTCCAATCTAGTACCATTTAACTTTTAAATGAAGACTTGCTACATGTCAGGGATTTAACATGCTTGCTCAATATTCCAAATCACCTACAGTGTAAAAGAAGAAAGAAAAGTATGAAGTGCAATTAAAATCTGTCATTTAGCACAGATAATTTAAATATGATTTTTGTGTATTAAAAAACTGCTTGCCAAATTCAGAGTGGAAATGAACTTTGAATGCAATATAAGCTTTCAGTGAGATTTATGCAGAGAATTATCTGACTAGAAAATACAACAAAATTGTTTTTTTAAGTTACAGAAATGCATTGCAATCGGTCAAGAAAAGTAAGACACGCAGCTGTATTGAATGAGGTAAACATGCATGTTATTAATAAATAATTTCAAAACTGCAATTTTTCCTTATTCAAGTAATCCTTGGCTACTTGAGGAACTCCATGGTCTTGAGCAGGACTACTTAAATGAGAGGGTTCAACCAGATGGCATTCCAGCAACTATTCCTTTGAAGATGATAGGCTGGGTAGAGCATCTTAGTTCATAATTTTTAGCATTATATGAGGCTACAGCATAAGATGCATTTAATAAAAATACGCGTAGTAATTTTCAAAGTGAAGGAACTAGCTGGATCTAAACTTGTCAACGCTGAGATTGATTCATCAGATCATAGATTATCAGACGTAAAAATGTGCAGTTTGGGATTAGGACAGCTATAAACATATTATTTTCCTCTTTTGTGCTATCCTTCCATTTTCTTGTTATATATCTGTATTACCATCTTGAAGGAAACCATAATGTTTTGTCTCAAAATAAAACAGAGACTAAAATATATTTTTGCATTCTCCATTTTAGCATAAACAATATTAACATGCATTCATTTGCATTTTCAATTTAAACGCAAAATGAGAATGATAGATAGGAAAAGCTTCTGCAAGAAATGATCTCCTTTCACATCCTGGAAGAACATATTCTCTTTACTGATATCAGCAACTGTAAACAAACTACACGATGAGATTATTCTGTAGGACTAGCTCTCATATGGCCTATAGTTAATTCAAGGATGGATTAGATGCTGGCATTTTTTGCATATTCAGCACACCTATATTTTTTTACACCAACCTTCAGTTTAGCAGGGAGAGAAAGATGTTAGCAAGCAGTATTTATTCTTGTTTGGTAAAGAGAGGTTTTCTTGAATTCTAGCTCTGCTACTCTTTATCTGCTTTTTCACATTATTGCTGCACATTGTTATTTTCACGCTTTCTGAATTCAGTTGCTGGGGTAGCATTTAGCTTCATGGCTAAACTATCAAATTCAGTATTGTTCTTTACTCAGCATATCCTATTTAGAGTTTGTTTGTGTGGCAGTATGTGATACGTACTTGCTACCTGCAGCAATATCCAATTATGAACACAGTTCTCCTCCCACAGAGTGCTGGAGACTTTTGAACAAATTATGATTTAACACTGACATCAAATGAGCTTGCAAAATTTAGAGTAGAATTGGTTTCAGAGTTTTGCAAGGGAAAAATAATGCCATTTTTATTGCTGCTGTTTACTATGTTGTCCTTCACTGATGCTAAACGTCAGGTATGAAAAGTCACTGGTATCAATTAACAGTTTAATTAGAATTGCAAAGTTATCTTGTAATTGTGCTTTTGTTTCAGTCAGCTGCAAAAGTCTGCTACAAATTCAAATGAAATAAGAAACAAAGCAAAAGCAAATGTTTTAAGTACATTCTTCAAAGCTGTCATACTGAAGTAAAAATATACTGATTAATTCTTGGCTGGAATATTTTATAGAACACATGCATAGAAACAGAAGATTACCAAATATCATGGCACAGCTGGAAAGAAACAGGCTAGTAACACATTGGTTTCAAAACAGGATAATTGATCAGAACTAAACTAATAGCTTTGAATTTCTGCAGCAAGTGCAGTTTGCAAAGTTAGATTATTCTCACTGAATTCAAGCTTGTATTGTACTTGTTCACAAAGAGAAACCTTCAGTAATTGAGATTCAGCTTGTAAGTTGGGTATAAAATCCAAATATTTAAGATCTGGGACATTATTTCAGTTTTGCAAAAGGAATTAGCTTTGCATGCTGCAATACACTGTGAAATAGATTGCACCCGTGCCAATAACTATAGTGAACACAGGAAGTAAAAGCATCGTTTTATGTATCTCAGTTGTGTACTCCCAGTTTTTCCTCTGCTCACAGTACAGGATAGGCTGTTTTGGTCTGTATTACAAGTAGAGGATCAAGTATCAGCACCCTCTGAATCTCGAGTGTTCCCAATCCCAAAATGTGGGTTTGCCTCCAAGCAGTGTGGATACTAGGTAAGTCCAGACTTGAGAATGGGCTGAGAGTTACTCTTGAAAGCCATGTAGACATAGTCAGAAGCAGGCTACTTCAGGTAAGTAATGAGTATTATATATATTTTAGTATTTATATATATTTATTTAATCTGTCAGGTTATAAATAATATCCTGCAATGAGCCATAGTGGAAGGCATTATACTACCTGTACTTCTGACATCATGGTATGATTTTAATTATCTATGTTAACAGATTTGAGTGAAGACGGACAGTTTTTCAACTCCAGTTACAGATAAGAGTTTTTTGTCTATTGAGGAAGGATTAATGAAAGATAATTTTACAGCAGGAAAATGAAAAAGCTTGGCAATTTTAAAACATGCTTAAAATTTTATAAAAATCCAGCTTTTGTTTCTATATGTACAATGATGGTATGAAAGTTCTATTTAAAAAAAAAAAAAAGACAAAAAAAGAAAGCGTGCAAATATGCGTATGAAGATCTCCACAGAATTGTTCCGAATTGCTGATTCTGTGTAAAGACAGACAAGAGAAAGGGAAAAAGGTTTGTGAAAGAACCAAATCCTAACGCAGGTCCTAACCTCTGCTTGCAAGCTGAGAAGATCAGTTTCCAATGAAACAAGGCTGCTTGTCTACAGAGCAACTTAGGGACAGATTTTGAAAAACTGCCAGAGAATATGCACTGGACAGAAGAAACCTCCCTCAAATCATACTGAAGCCTTTATGGATGGATAGGACAAGGCATTTTCTACATTTTCACCCTGTCAGTCTGCTCAGAACAGTGCCATGCCCAACTGTGGTAAATGCATTGCTATCATGTGAAAAAGGGTCCCTACTATCTGAGAAAATGGGTCTCTTACTTGTGGTTGGCCCTCATCTTCCTTTTTTTAACTTAAGTACAGAATCCTAATGAGGTTGGCATACGTTGTAATTGGTGCACTTGCTACTAATAACAATCCCTAAGTCTATCTGGTCTTCTTCCTACTAATAACAAACCCTAAATTTATCTGGTCTTCTTCCAACAACCAAATTTTAAAGAAACTACTGGTGAACAACTCATGGCTCATGGAGCAGAACTTCCATGGAGGGAAGGACAGAGCTGACTTCTCTTTCCAGTGAAAACAGCCTTTCAAAGTCATTTGTCCAAGAATCACCTGGGAGTTGTAAGTCTCTTATTACAAAATGATGCTGGGACTGGAAATTAATTCTGTGGCTTTGTTTGTCACCTTCTGGAATGGAATGAAACCAGTGTCCTGAAGACTGCTCCCTGTAAAGACTAGCCTGTTTTCTTGTGTGCTGGTTTGTTCTTCCCTCATCAACATCCACACAGTGTGAAAATGAAACATACCCTCACTGCTTCGGTAATGCTGAAATCTACTGGCGTTCCTGCTTTCACAGAGTGGGAGAAGGCAATGATCTGAGTGTGTCAAAATCTCTGGCAGGCATACCAGTTTCTCTTTACTTGTTGCTACCTTTTGTACAAACAAAGTCATGTGTACAATACAAAGGCAATTTCAAATGTCTGCATTCTGTTAATCAACATAAGTACACATCACAGTAGCTTAAGCAAATTTTTTTTCCGTACATAACTCATTGCTGCAGGTAAGCAGCACCTGAGAATGTACTGTCAGAACTGGCCCTAGACAGAGAGCTGTAGAGAATGCCCCTCCTTCGAGGACACCTTATTCTCATTCTCTTTCTGTGCAAGCAGTACTAAATTGAAGATTATTAGGTGCATAAAATTCAGATAGGGAATTTCAAGCTGCTGACATTGTTGCATTGAATATACAGAGCTTAGCAGCCAGAGATCAGCAGCAATCTGAAACAACCTTCATCAGACCCCCCATCTAATAACTACAGATTCAGAGCATCATTGGATGTGCAACCTCCCAAGGTTATTGAATAACAATCCTATTTCTGCTAATAGTAGATGCTCCTAGTTCTCTTATAATTAGTCACCATGGAGTTTTTCTAAAGGTTATTGGGTTGAAAGTTATTGCTGTGATTTGTTTTAAGGAGGAAGGAAAACACACACACACTTACAGAGCAAAGGAAATTATCCTTCTACCATTCATTAGCAATATTCACAGTTACCTCCGGCATTTTCTGTGTAGGTTGAGGGCCTTTTATGCTCTGCATGCTCTGAGTGATTATTGTGCTGGGAGAGGCTGGGACCTGAACATCTGCAGCTTCCCTAAAGCCAGTTAAGTCAGTTCACTCTGCATGACCTGTAATGGCCACCTAACTTAAACACAACAGATATTCCTGAGTCTAGTGGGGAGAACATTAAATCTTTCCTCCAGCGGACAACGTGACAGTGCTTCCCACTGCGGGTGACTGAACCTGTTCTCTCTATACTGTAAACTGCAAACGGCTGGAGAGAGCAGAGGTCCTCCTTAATCAAAGGTGTTCTAATTTATTTGGTTTTAAATAAAAGTTTCACAACTTTGCCTGGTAATTCAACAATGGTGTGGTTAGCAAGCTGAGATGACATCAGACTGATGCTGTCTTAGACTTCCCCCTAAAGGTCAAAGGAATGAGGTGTGAATAGATAAACAAGCTCATCAATAATAATATCTTTTATTTTCCAGATCGATGAGCCGTAAGTCAGATTGTTAGCACAATGTGATGTGTGGATGCAGGCAGGTTTTAATACCCATAAAGACAGCTGTATCTGCAACATGGGAAGCTTAAATTTTAGTTTAAATATTTTTAGGATGAATAGTGAAATAACAGATTCCATAGTGCTTCTACCATAATAAGCACTGAAAACCATAACCGAAAAAACACAGACTGGGTTTGGGTCCCAACTGGTCTATTCTTTCACTGCTGAAGATAAGTAGAGCTCAGTTGTGGTGCTCTGTAGAAATCTGACAAAAATTGTTGGCCGGGGCAACACGTGCAGTGCTGCAATAGTAAGAATGCTCTGCACAGTCTCAGGGATGTGTGCTTTCTTTGAATGTTCAGATCCATGCAAACACATCGGCATCCATCTGCCACTGTTCTTGCCTTCACCAGTGACTGTGTCACTTGCATTTTAATCCAGAGATCCTCTGCAGAATTTGCCTAAGTAGCATGTAGAGTTTGTGAAAGTGAGTTCAATCACCTTCCCTTCTGGTCCTTCCAAAGTCTCAGAGAGAACCAAAAAGTAGGATTTCTGGCTGAACATCAGGAAACACACAAGCTCTTTTTTCCAGTCAGGTAAGGCTCAGTGCTTTCAACATTTTCTGTTTGCAAAAGTCTGTGTCATGTGAATCACAGAATCACAGAATCATTATGGT
>NW_009630692.1:44981-65675 GCF_000690535.1 Cariama cristata | reverse complement strand
CCAACCTAAATGATTCTGTGATTCTGTGAAAACTGATGTTGGTGTGAGTCTTCTGGGAATGCAGCCTCACACATTCCTCAGACAAATCAGATTTTTAAAGAGCCATTCTTATGATCCTCAGTTTGGCCTCCTGTGCAGACCTAGCTTCCCATCCAGTGACTGTTGCTTTATATTTCACGAGCCCCCTTGCCAGTTTTAAAATCACAATAATGAGTATTCTCTGGCTTCTCAAGACATTTCTTTGGTGAACTGCCAACTTTGAAAAGAAATGTACACTTAGGTGAGATCAATCCCACTGTCAGGCTTCAGCTGGTTAAATGTTAGGGATTTCTATAAGCTCATCTTCCAGCATAATGTCAAAAAACCAATGAAGAGCAGCTTCCAAGTGATTCAGTCTGTCCTAAGAGAGGTGGGATGAACAGCTCTCTGGAAATGCCTCTTTCAATGTGTTAGTGAGGCACCCTGAACAACTAGTAGCTGCTTGACTTTTAGGTGACTAAATTGACTGAGGTTAATCCTGCTGTTTATAGCCAGTCAAGAGTTGTATAAATTGATCTTCCAGATCTTGGATCTTTTTCTGTCTTTGTTTACTCCAGTCCTCTATTATCTGAAATCTCCTTGCCATGAAGAATTTACAGACAGGGATCAAATTGCCTTTTAATGTTCTTTTAGCCTTCAGCTTCTTAAACTTCTCACAGTTTGACAGACTTTTTCCAAAAGTCAGGTAAGCTCTGCAGCTCTTTCTGAATGCTCTCCCATCTGCCATTACAATTTTTTCTGCTACAGGCCCTAGTGAAGGTGACGTTTCCCTCTCACCACTGCTAGTGAGACACAGCTCCCTACTTCTAATTGGCATCTCCTCTTTATATACTCAAGAATTTTGTTAGCTCACTTTTAGCCATCGTACCGCAGAGGAAACTGATGGTGGGTAGTTACCTGCTGTATTAGGGGCTATTTCAGCTGGGTCCAGGATACTCTCTATCAATCGGTGATGCCTACAGCAAAACAGCAGTACATGAGTTGTGCCCTTACCTGAACCCTGTGTCCGTGGTTCTACTATGTCACGTAAAATGTGCAGTCTTAGTGTTGTGAGGCAGGAACTTTGTTGCACAGGTAGGCGTGCTAAGTTTCAGGTACTAAAGCAGAGCACAGTACAGTCAGCCTTTAAGAGCTAGATTACAGCCTGTTCTATACTTGATATTTGTAATGCATTTGCAAATTTTTACAGAAACATGGGAGAGACATGTAGGAGCCAGATGCAGTGCCAAAAGTTGGTGAATCCTTTAACGACCCCTTCATGTTCTCTTAGACAGTCTCCTAGAACCTTGCCAAAGCATTAGATTACATGCCACACTGTGCGAGCAAATCTACTCGTGCTTCCACGTGGTGTCCTCATAGCATGTCATGCAATTTCTTTAAAGTGTCTCAAAATGGAAATTAAGCAGGCATTTTTCTAGTTGATTTCTGTTGCTACCTTCAGCAGCATAAGATAAGTTTGGGAGGTTTTTGGTGTTTTGAAAAGGGTGAACTCTGGTTGCTTTCCAATCACTTTTTTTAGAACTTTTTAGGTGAAATTGTGCTGGAGATGAGCTGTTAACTTAAGAATGACAAAAGGTGCTGGGTTCAGGAGCTCCCTATTACTCATTGCTTTTCAGAGATGAGAAGTTGGGAATGCAATAGAAAATAACTTGCCTCCCTTGTCTGCATGACTGATTAAAATCTGTATCACTAATCAGCGTAGGTTATAGCTAATGACCGTTTAATTAATTTACTGTAATTTTTGGTGAAGACCACTGCCATTACTTTTCCACATGCTGCTACATGATAGTAATGATTTTCAACAGAAAGAAGGCAGCCTGTGTAGGCTGTGTCAGCTCTCAGAGCAGCATCACTTTAATGACTGCAAGAAATTGCTCTGACACAGAACTCAGCTGAGCGATCTGATCAGCTAGTTAATACACACAGTGCCCCAACTACCAGAGGGCTCCTTTGTGCATAAACTACTCAACTAGAGCACCAGTCCTTCCAAAAGAAAATTGTAGCTGGACCTTGTCCCCTTTTAGCTTTGAGCCCACCAGTCAGGTGGTGGCATGAACCCCTGTGCAAACACCTTTCCATCGCTGCGTTTAACACTTAACTGCAAATGGTTCTGTCTCCACAGTTCAGACACCTTTGAGATTCTGTGGAGCCGAAGTAAATGTTACCAATACACGCAAACACCAGGGAACAGATTACCCTACTGGGGAAGTAAAGTGAGGTACCTTATTTCACACACAACCACTTTTTACAGTTATTTTTACGCTCCTGTATTTTATGATGGGTGCCCAGTTTCCATCATTTATTTCTTTGATGCTGCTCTGTGGAGGTGACCTAGTGTTGCCCTGATTAAACTCATTTCTCTGAGTTTAAACTCATTTAAAATAATGTGATCGCATTATCGCCTGACATGGGACTAACATTTCTAGTTGTGTCCCAGTGACATTTGTCATATTCCAGCCATTTAATGTTTTAAACTGGTTTTATCTCTTTAGCAGTTCCGATCTCCAAGAAACTCTTTATAGTGGATTTCAACGTCCTTTCAGAGGCATGTTTTTTTCTGCAGTGAATAGATTTTCTTCACAATTACGGTTGTAGATATCTGTGTATATGTATTTATGACAGTGTTGATCATGTAACTGCTCCAGAACCTTTTAAATTCTTGAAACTTGTTTGCTGATTGACATCAGCATTCTCTAATGACTCTAATGTTTCTCAAATTTCAATGCTTTTTGATCTGTTTTGCTTTTGAGACTTAAACAGCCGTATATCTGATACCTTCCTAATGATGAACAAACTGACTGTGCCCAATTGCTGGCCTTTTCTTGAACTGTGCAGTGAAACATCATTATAAAACCAAGGTCATACAAACATGTTTTATCACTTTTCTGATGAATGCCTAATTGCTTGCTGTGGTTGTCTTTGTCATGATCTAATCAGGGAACAGTGACAATAAAAGTAATAATGTGGTAGATCCTTGACCTCAGCTCTCACTGCGAATAATTGTCTGACATTGTTACCATTTATGGTCATGGATTCAGCATTATCACATAAGCTTTTGATGATTTCACTACCGTCTGGTATTCCACAGTATGTCATTATTTCGTGTAGAAATTTTAGTACACTCTGAAAGATCTTCTGCAACCCCATAAAAGTATTTTATTACATGTGGCTTCTTGTTTAATAATAACTCTGAGAATAAAAATTGGTCTGTGTCTGTACACGATCTTCAGCTCTACTGCCTGCTTGTTCCTTCTTAAGTTAGGGAGTTACCTGTTTCTTGACATCCAAAATACACGTTGGGAGTTGACTTTTCCAAGACATTGGAAGCAATGGGATTTTACCTTAGAGACACTTGGGTTTTTTTCTTCTTCATTCTCACCTCTGTTAAAAGCATCGAGTGTACATAGAAAGTTGTTTTGCAGGTGTTTTTAGTAGTTCTCTGGGGCATAGCCTACTTAAGATGGACAGTATTTGTCTATCAATCATTTTCTTTCTTGTTCCTTTTTTTTGAAAAGTGCTTTCAGTTCAGAAGGCTGAGTTACACTAAAGCTCCTACTTAGAACTCCCGTTGCAACTTTGCATAAACAGAGGAAGGCTTGCCTGTTTATATCATTAACTCCAGCTCCTTAACACCTCCTCTTTTATTTCTTCTACCACTTGCAAGATCTTTGGCGATGCTGTTTATTCTCCCTGTCGTTTCCCTGTCCATCTGCCTTATTTAGTCTCTAGAAAATTAAAAGCAATGAGTTGACTTTTATCAATATAATAAAAGCTTTGGTCCCTGACAGTTAAATATTTTTAATGCATAGTTCAATACATGGTATGGGAGCTACTCACTGCTCCATACCTTTGCTACTCTAGATCCAGCTACTCTTAAAAGCCTGTCAAGAGACAACTAGACTGATTTTAAGTTACAATTGTATTCACAGACCTAAATCAGGAGTGATTGTGAAGCACCTGACTTTTAGCTTTTTAAACACCAATGTGAAAGTGCAATCAGCCAGCCAGGAGCCCTTTGATGTATTACCGAGAGATGAGGCCGGACTGCCTGAAGGTATGTGGGTATGAAGCTCAGCTGCTGCGCTCAGCTGTACTTGCAAAGTGTCTGGGAGTGTTCTAAAGTTTCTCTGTGATACTTCAGAGTCTAAGTGAGGAGCTTTATAATAACCTTGCTATTTTATTTTTCAGTGATTGTGTAAAATGTACATGTGCTATTACAATTACTATTGAGCATCTGGTACCTAAGCAGATGTAAGGGGTGGGAGTTTTGTAACTACTAAAATAATGACAGTGTCTTTTAAAATTCAGTGGTTTCGATTGTGACAGGGAAGGTGGAATTGGTTGATAAAACTTGGGATGTCACACTCATTCCTGTGTGTGATGCTATAGTGTTGTGACATTATGCAGTGCAATTGTGGGCTTAATTGGAGTCTTCTGATTTCACACAAATTTTACACTGCTATCTGCCACTTCAGTAGTGTTATTCCAGATTTGTTAAAATGTAGATGAGGTAATGATCTTGCTGCAAAAAATTCTACTCAGAATAGATGAGAAAATTTAAAGATGGAGGATGTTCAGAATTGACTTTACTAGCTTTCATTTCTCAGTGTGCAGAGTTCATTTAGCAGCAGTCTTCAGATAACCTTTTAACTACTCACTTCTGTTCTAATTGCTATTTTCTGACAATTCATTACCACATTTAAGTTAAGTTAAATCACTTCAACTGTACAGTCCATTGAAAAGACAGACTTTCCTGAAGTGGATGAATGCGAGAGTCTCAATTTGATGGACAGCCTCAGAAACAGCTAAAATAGGGAATAGCAATCAGCCTCTATCTAATGAATCTGCAGTTAACAAGAATGTAGAGAAATAAATGTTGCAATATTTACAGAGCAAAAGGAAAAGGAGAATAAAGCATGAAATAAACAATACGCATTACATACATATCAACAAAAGATGCAGTGTCTGTCAATATACACAAAGATTGCCTATATTCAGGTTGAGGTGGACAGAAACCTTGCATATTGGCTTAACTTTACGTGCTAATAGTCAATTCCTAAATACAAGGAAGAAAGCAAGCACTCAGTTAAGTTAGGTATCTTGAATTACTTAAAAGCAAATGATAAAAATAAAACCTGAATCTTGCCATTTATTTGCATGATTATAGTACTGAGGTAAGTAAACAAGACTCGGAGCATTGCAGATTTGGAGGTGGTTGGTTCCAAGCCCACTGTCTATTTGTGCCGCCGGTCTCCTGCCCTGACACCAGGCAGGAGAAGGGAGATGCAATGCAAAATGAGTTTCAGCATCTGGCTCTTCTAGGAGCAGAAAGTGATTTCCTTAGCTGTGCTTTTGGTTTTAAGCAATTTCTATTTTTATAGTTATGCAGTTCCTAGCAAACAGACAATAATATTTAGAAGAAAATATATTCAACAATATCTGTTATTCTAACCCAATATATTTTGAAGGGAATGGAGGCACACGTGTAATGGTAGATGTTGCCTGACACATCTAACATCTGTTACCAGACAGATTCCCCAGATGATGTTAATTCCCAAACAGTTCTTTCATAAAAGCAATTTTATTTCTTTCCATGTTTCTAAAAAAAACTATTGGTGCTTTGGTTTGCCATATTTAGTCTAAGTATAATATAAAAATCTATGGACGGTCTGTAAATAAAAACTATGCTTTGCCCTACGATGCAAAATTTTGTATCTTTAAAATGGTATCATTGTATTCCCATTTAACACAGCGATTTTTCAAATGTAAATTTGAGATCGATCTTATTTTCAAAACACTTCACTTAAAATGGAAGGAGGCAGATGTTGTTCACTTTGTTACTGTGCATGTCTTGTATCAAGAGCAGCCTCTGCACAAAACCCTCCTGCCACCCCAGCGCCTAATGGTTTTAGTGGACTGTGGCCACGTTCAGAGCGCAGAGCTGACCCACTTCAGTGCTGGTGGCCCAAGCTTGGAGACACAGGCAAGACTGCACGTGCAGCTCTTTTAGAAATTGTTGAAGCAGAGGACCTACTGAATGTGGTATTTTGCTCCAGTGATAGTCTGGATCCTGTTTCAGAATTTGGTATCAAAGGGAATTCTTTCACGTGTCCCTTTTTTGCCACCAGAAAAGTAACTTATTCCCTGTGGTTTTTTGCACAGTTGCTGTGGACATGCTCTGTTACCTGCTGGCTTCTAAACCCTGCCAATATTTTTATAGGCTTTTTTCTCTCTTTGTTTATAAGTGCTTTGGTAGTCATTTGAAGAGGTGTCAAGTAGCAGGTGAATAGCAGCAGGCTAAAAACTATTCTGTTTGTTGCCAGAAAGACAATGTCACTCAGAGGAGTTCACAGCAAAAGCAGTTCGCAACATCTAATGAGGGGAAGTAAAATTGACTTGCCTTTTTCTAACCCATTCCAACTGCATAAAGGAAACAAGCTCTGGCTTACCCTGCTGGGCTGGTACTTTTCCTGATTCTGGACAGCCAGCAGGTTTCCGAAAGTGAGTCATGTAGCATAACATGTATGATCACATACAAAGCAGACATTGCCTGTCCATGCTGTTGTGCAGAAAGGCAGGGAACAGAGAGGCAAAAGTTAGACCTGAAGACAGTATGCCCTATGATTTGCATCCTTGATGGCGGTGGGGAAGGAGTTTAACATCACCAGAGCAAGGCAGTGAGATCATGTTCATCTGTTCCCCTCTCACGTCTGGAACACAGCACAGCCACAGAGAATCTGGAGAAACTCTGCCAGGCTGCCCTGACGCTTCCTCTTGTGTGATCTTCCTTGCTAGTCTGACCTTTTTTAGTCATTAATTAACAATATTCCTGTGGCTGTGAGAACAAGTTTTTCCAGTACTCAGGATTTTGATTCCTCAACTTACAATATTTCATTTTATCGCCTCCCTGGCTTGTACTGTGTTGAGCAGTAGTAATGATTTGCCTGCTGCTTGTTGCCGTTTGATCTCCAGGTGTGAAAAGCTCGCTCAGGCTAACCAGACTGCAGATTCTTACATGGACCAGTGAGCGTGGAAGGGCCCTGCTCACGCAACTTGGCCATGACCTGGAGGAACCACCGTGAGATAAGCCACAACTGTTTAAGCTCATTCACTTGCAGTCTGTGATGGTGTTGGGGTTGCAGAAGGTACATCCACCAGGACCTTCAGCCCACACAGGCCTTTGGACAGCCCTCAGATGGTTTCCATACTAAAGAAGAAATCAACGTTAGTCCGGCCACAAAATCCATACACTACATGATGAAGCAACATTATTCTAAATCGGGCTCAATGTTTCTGAGATTAATGATTTTCCTTCCACAACACTGCGAGCCTCTGCAGAGCAGCCAGCAGCATGTATAATGGATTCCAGACTTCTTTAGTTATAATAATATTATGGCTATACATGGTCCTGTTTTTCTCAAGTAAATAATACAGTGATCTGCTAGGACAAAATGTTTAAACATCTTGGGCATGGTTGTACCCACTCTATGCTGTGACTTGCTTGATTTTTCTCTTTGACATACCTGTTTCAGTCATTGGTTTCATTGCCAATTCATGGCATTTAAACTACAGCAAGAAAAGAAATTATAAAATAAAAAGCACTCATATTTTTTTTAACCCAGGAAGATCCTAAACTGCTTTACAAACTATGAGTTAATCCTGCCATCTTTCTTGCGATAGTTTAACACTGTCAGTTCTCTGCAATAAGATTATCTAAAGTCTTCAGTGTTGCCGAGATGCTTGATGTGCAAGAATCCCTTTCGTATTATCATCAGGTAGTGTCTTCTAGAATGGGCGTGTTTTTAAACTGTGTTAGGACAGATGTACAGGAGGTTAACAACTTCAACATCTCTCATCATTGCAAACTGTTTTGGAAAATGTTTTTAACAGTATTTAAGTTTTTATGCCCTGGGATATATGCATATCTCACAAGATTAAAAAATGTATTTTTTTCTATTTTCAAAAAGCTCATCTGTAAACAGGAACTGATCTTATGGTATGACACCCAATATATATACACACACATACATAAGTGTGTTTGTGAGGTGCTAAAGAAAAATGCTTATTTACCTATGGAGGGAAAAGCCAGGATAAGTTTAGGACACATTAAAAATGCCAACACAAACCAAAAAGTTGGTTTTATAGACTGGAAACCTGCTGTTACCAAAGCATCTAAGAAGTTCATGTCACCATGTAGAAAAATGGAAATTCAGGTATAAAATACAAAAAGGTATTAAGCATGGATTAGGCAATTTTAAAACCAATGATGGAAATTATAAATCCAGTAACTCCATTGCACCTACTTCTTCACTGATAGTACGATTACATTTTGAGAAGACAGTACAAAGGTCATTCATCAAATACAGACTGCAGCAGAACTGGACTCTGAAACGAAGCTTAATTTCTATATACCAAAATTACCATATTTTCATGCATATAACCTGCAGATTATCTAACAGAGAAATAAAGAGCCAGGCAACCTCCTTTTACTCCCCACAGTCTTGGCAATTGCTGTAGTACACAAGTCTGTCCTTTTCTGAGGGAGCTGTTCAATCAAAAACCTCTTTCACATCCTAAACAGCCTGCCTGTGATCAGCAGTGCCTATTACCTTTTTCTTGGTATTTTTTAATGTGTTCAACTCAGAGTCATTTATGCACTTAGTTAAGGGGTTGTGAGTTTCAAAAGTTGCAGGTTATAACTTTGAAAATACAGCATCTCTTGTAGTGGTTTATGTGCTGAAATACAAGGGATAGATATGGTTTTGCTAAGGAAACATCTAATTATTTCTTCCATTGAGCAAGGAAAGGATTAGGAAAAGACGGCATTTTATGGGAACTGAGGAGGGCACAGACAGACAGTTCACTGGGGAAGGGGTGAGGATTACTGGAGTGACTTATCAATGCTCATCTCCTGCAAACACAGGAAAAGGAGCATATGGGATACGCTCACCTGATCCTAACATACATTGCCCGCTTAATGCTTCAAAAAAAAAAAAGCAAAGAAACAGAACAACAAAAGTCAGTAACGGAAAGTGCACCAAGCATCCTTCAAGAATTATTGAAGAGTTTCCTTTAACTGGTAATGGAATGGTAGAATTACCAAGTGGTATAACCAGGCTAAATTATTATTTTTTAATATATCTATCTATATATATATTCATGCTGTCACTACATTTTTATACATGCACACGTGTATTAAGCTAGAATACAATTACTGTACTACAAATGTTGGTCTTAACCCGTATAGCAGTTCTGATGGAAGACTGGGAAATCAATATGCAGAAAAAGCTGAAGGAATTACAAGAAGAAAAAAGGAGAGAAGAGGAAGAAGTAGTGACAAAAAAAGTGCTTACAGCCGAGCACAAGCAAGTCGCTATCTATCTGAAGTAACACTGTTAGGCTCTTGTGTTTGGCCAAGGCCTGCTAGAACGGTCTGTAAGTCTGAGCTGCACTGGATACATCCAGTACCGGCTACCGTGCCAAATGACTCCTTTCACTGATCCTTGTCCTTGGGTCAAACTATCACTACCTCTTCTGTTACCAAAAATCTTCAACCCTGTTTGCTCTAGATTTTAGCTTAAAATTAAAGGACAAGTTATGAAATAAAAGGACTACTGCTATCATCATCCCATCTGGAACACAGTACTACCCAAAGGTTTCAGACTAAGATCAAGATTGTGGCTTTATGTGCTCTACAGCTTCAGGAATCGCTGTCATCTTTTTCACCCTACTCAGATCACTTTATTTTGCCAAAACTCACCACTCGGCCTTCTGGAACATTTCTAAAACACACTGGTGACTCTACCCTCTCTGCCTCCTTCCAAAACTTTATGCTCTCTTGCCAAGAAAAAAGTCCCCACCTTCTTTCTTGACACCTTATTTAGAGCATCGTTTCATTCAGCTCTCTTCCTTTGCTTCTGTTTTCTTTGGTTAAAAACAGTCCAAAATGGTGCAATCTCATTTTGTCCCACGGCTATCAGTATTTGGTTTCTTCTATTTATATTGCATGTTCTGCTTGCTCCTGAAGTATGTGTCTCCCATTTGGTCTGGGGGTTTTTGGGGAGGGTTTGTTTTGGCTTTGTAGCATTTAACTTTACAGTAGCCTACTTGTGTCAGTCTGTCAAAGGAGATCAAGCTGTGCTTTTTAGGCTATGCATGTAAAAAAAACTAACCTGGTTTTCATGTTGTTTCTGTGTCTCATGCCACAAATAGCGTGGATTTGTGACATCTTGCATTGAAGCTATTTCAGTATTGCTATTAATACAATCTTTTAAAACCAGATCAACAACAGATACATAGATACACATAGCAATTAGTCTTTGACACCAGATTAAAATCAATTTTATAATGGTCGATGTAGAACAAAGATTTGTGGTTGGTTTGTACCACAGAGTAGTAAAACTATTTAGCATGGAAAAATGGCAGCATCTATTTCTCTTGAGAACAGTATTAAAAGATTACTTAATGTATTGCACAGTGAGAAATCACTCCTAAGTGGTAATTCTGTTAGACAGTTCATGATATAAAGAATTATGTGCTAGAAATGGTGCTGTTCAGCCTGAATTTGCAGGTCCTTCCAACTACAGGTGATTGTTCACCCTACAAAACAAGAGTTAAATAACGTATTGCAATATGGCTTAACTTACTTACCAGGCAGATGTACTCTGAAAAGACATCAGGGGTGGGCTTAAAGCATCTCCTTTTAATGTATGTACTGTCTGTGATGTTTGAGGCTGTGGCTGAGTCTGAGGCTGTGGCTCTGGCTGAGGCTGTGTCTGTACTTGGCTTGGATCCTGAGCAGGGTTAATCCATCGGCTCTGTCCCTGTGTCATCCACTTCCCCTGGATTCCCCACCGTGCCAGGTAAAATTTGCAAATGTCATAGTTCATTGAAGAGTAATATAAAAGGTCCAGTACCAGCAAGATCACCACAAAAAAGCCATAGATCCACACTCCTAACAGTGCACTGTAGTTGCTGTGAAAGAAAAAAAAGCGAAAACAAAAATGTTATGTATCAGTAACGGCCACCATGTTGATTTATCAAGGCTGGTTTTTTCATTAATTATATAAATATAATATACAGATGGATGAAACAAACATTTTGTTCTAAAGCATATGTCCTTAAAAATTATTTATTATTTCAATCTAAATACTGCTATATGCATGACACAGGAGGTTTTTAAAAACTAAGGCCCCTGTCTTACAAACATTTCTATTTCTCCCTCTCATCTGTGTATTTATATCAGCACATAAATTTGGTGTACAACTAGCTTCAGTGCTTTAAGTGAGACTACCGGTATGTACATGGCTGGTGGGCTGTATGTTTTATTCTGCAAATTTTTACTTCCAGAGAGTCACTCTCCCAAAAGTGACAGGGCATTGATGAGAGGGAGGGTTAACCATACGAAAAAATACACTGTAGTAATTGAGACTGAGGAGCATCTGTGCTATTGAAAATATTCACTGCTTGTCTTAAAAGGTGTTTAATGTGCTTGTATTTGCTCCAAGTTTAATAATTAATTATTGCCGGATACAGAAGATATTAATAGAAGTATAGGCTTTCAAGAGCAACTGCTAAAGATCCCTTAGTTTCCCGGTAATAAATTTGGGAGGGAAGAACATCGGCAAGATCATATTATATATACAATTCATTCCACAGGAAGGAAAATATGTACCACATTTATATGTATATGCTGGTATAGTTATAATGTGTATATATAGGTAAAGGCCATGAAAATTATCAGCTGCTGACATGGTGCACGGAGCTGTAAATCTATGACAGGTGACTAATGATATTAAAAGAAAGAGGGGGGAAAAAGGCAGAAAAGGTATAAGGGGTCAAGAATTTGGAGACGAAAAAAGAGAAGAAGTGCTAAAGCTCTGCTGGAGATGCAATATTATTAAAAGAAAAATGACTGTCAGGTGTAAATGCAGTTTAGATTGGAAACTGTGAGTGAGGAGGATGAGGTCAGAACAGAGAAGGAAAGAAAGAGGTAAGGAGGAGACTGTTAGGTATACAGTGAAGGTGGCTAATCTAGACCTACAAGCTAATGTGGAAGTATGTGTACCAGGGACTGTAAAAACAAGAGCAAGCAGAAGAAATACTAGTTAAAAAAATGTCATTAGGAAGGCAGTCTTGGAGGAAAATTATATCGAAGTAATAGGTGGTCAACCCACATCTATGTGAACCTGAACTTAGATGAATCAAATGGAACACACACTCAACCATGCTGTCTTTCACAGACATACCAGAACATTGATCAAAACAGAAAGGCTGCGAGAAGGAAAAAGGCTGAGAAGACCCATAATAGGTGCAAGCCAGGAAGAGGGTTTGACATTTTAAAAATGTGTCCCAAGCCTTTTTGGATCTAAAACATTTCAAGTCTCTGCTTTGAACTTTCGCTTCCATTTAAACTTTTGTATGACTTTTTAAATTTCATACTTCAAAATAATCAGGATTTGAAACAAGAAATCAGATAAGAAATCAAGAGTTTTAATTTCTGTGTTACTGCCTGCCAGCACTTAAGGAGACTGATTCTCCTCTCCAGGGAATGATTTTCCACTACACAGATAGAACGTTAAACTAACTGAGGATCCTTAGCAAGTAACTGTAAGTAACAAGGGGAAGGTGAGAGCTGTTAATGACTCCCTCCCTGTGTAACTGCAAGCCTCAGATTTGAAAAAATTCTCAGTAAATTTCCAGGAGGATTGGAAGTAGACAAAATACAGTGCTTCTGAAAACCCTTAACTCAAGAGTCTTTGCCTCTACTAAAAACTTCCACATGCCTGCCTAACTTCACACAACAGTGGGTAGACCTTTGTAATGCATTAACATTTTTGCAGTCCAGGCACTTCAAAGTGTAACAGGATCTGGTTAATTCAGGCTTCTCAGCAGTGCTACTCTTGACTTCCAGTGGATTTATTCCTATTGGGGTAAACTCTTCTATTTTCTGCTAATGTAAATAAAAGGGAAGTGAAGGCTGGAGAAGTCAGGAAGAAATCCATTGTAACAAATCCTGTTCTTCCTCACTAACGCCAATAGCGTCCATTTTACAAATAGGTGAGCTGTATTTGATCAACAGTAAGACTGGACATATTAGAAAACATGCTATTTTTGTTTTGGCAAGGAACATTTCTTACAGTTAACTCAAAAGAATTTGTCTGTATTTTAGGTATTTAGTTTCACTCATCAAAATTTTGGTTAGAAAAAATTAAAGGGTACGTTGAGTGTTCCAATTTAAAGCAGCAATTTATTAATCATGCCATATACAAGTTATCCATCTGCTCCTTCTCAGTAACATTCGTTTCTCACAAATACAAGAATGAGAGGCTGCTTTACTTTAATAGACAGTGGGACAACAGCACTATCAAAAGGGCCTTGTGAAAAATCACAAGCAAAATGAATAAGTAGTATGTTTTGTACACAGGGGGAAATTCCATACTTTCATGTTTTCTGTTTCTCAAACTATTAAGATGGTAGAAAATATTAATTTTGCTGATGGCTACTAATTAGTAAAAATGAAAACTTCCCTACAAATTAAGAAGATGTCTTAATTAGAAAATAAACATTCTTACACTGAATAACAGTAAGGCCAGAGACACAGACAAGAAGTGGGAATCAAAAAAACTCCTAGGATTGGCTCTCATCTCATTGAACGGAATGATTTAATTGTAAAAGTTTCATCTTGCAATCTGATTTTCCTGTACTTCTGTGGAAAAATTTCATTTCAATTCAAAAGAAAGTGTAAACAGATTCCAAATTTACTGAGATTCAAATTATCAAATTATAGGGGTTTGCTCCTTCACAGGGACAATCAAGTATAACAACTTGCTTTGGTACGGTTCTGTCTCCTCTGCCCTTCCCTGCTGCTGCTCCTGCCCCTCCCAAGCAGTCATTTTGGAGGTTCCTGTTGAGGTTCAACACCAGCTTTATCAATGTAACACTGAAAATGAGCTCTAAAGCTGCCTTGCCCTCTGCTGCTGCTGGCACACAAATGCAAAAGCTATATCTGGAGTAAAAGTTACAAGGCAATTTCGTTTTAGCTTCTCTGTGACAGGGTAATTCAGGATATCAGAAGAGCTTAGGAGCTCGTTATTTTAAGATACTTCATCTTTTATAGAAATACGATGTATATATGGTATATAGCCTTGTACAGAGCCCACTTGCGTAAATGGAAAGATTTTCTCTGACTTCAGGGAGTCTTGAATTGGGCTCTCTGAGAACAACAAAGACTTTTACCATCCATCTCCTCCTATTCCATCTACAGAATCCTGCTTAGATTTCTCTAACACCCCTCCACACAAATTAAAAGATAGGTTCTTTTATTATTATTCCTACCCATGTGGTTCCTTCCATCTAATTCATTAGCTTTTTCAGACGATGACAAGCAGGTTAGGACCAGGCTATAATTTTTTTGGAAGTGTTTGCTGGTTTTCGTGTGCAGCACATGAACAGAAAGTAATTCATTTGGGAATTCAGGCTTAAAATACCCAACAAATAAAAACAATTGTGAGCAAAATTCTACAGCTGCAGAGTTTAAGTGTAAGCAGATAGCCATGGAAATGGTTTCTTTCCCTCTTCTCCTTGAACGGGGCTGTTACTTGCAGCAGTAACGCTTTTAAGTGTTGCCCCAAGGAAAGGCAAGCTTACATCCTAGCAATGCCTCAGTACTTCTAACACTGGGGAAATCTGTGCAGTTTTCACATGTACACTTCAAATCAAATGGGATTTTTTTTTTCCTGTCCTGTGTTTTCTTGTAGAATCTGTTACTGTAGTACCTAAGAGGTCTTCCCAGCTAAATTACACCTTTTTGCAACATTTGGTAGTGGAAGTGATATTTATTTATTTATTTATTTTATTTTTTTGTGTTCCTGTAAAGATGACTTTCTAGGAGATACTTAAGCAAATGCCAGCTCTGCAGCGCACATGCTGTACATGGAGAAAGATTGTGCTATTCTGTCCTCACGTTGCTTTTGGTGCAGTGTTGTAGTGTTGTGTGCAAAAGCCATTCAACACGGAAAAAGTGGAATAAGAGGTAAGGAAAACCATGGATGCATTACAGACTGCCATAACACTGTTCCAGTATCAGATTAAGGACCCCTAGCATAGTAGCGCTGCTGCTAATCCACCAAAACATGCATCATAGAAAATCTGAGAGAGTATGAATACCAGATTCAAGTGAATACTATTTTTAAGAACAGTTAAACAGCTTATTAGACAAAGTTTTATGGAAAAATACTTTGGATGGCAGAATTATTCTTGTCTGTTAGACATCATTGGTATTTCTATATTTAATACTAAATGAATTGTTCACATTCAAAAATATTAGACTGATTAATCTGCATGATTGCAAAGATATAATAGCCCAGTATTCTGCACTTATAAAAACACAGAAATCTTTTGTTACAGTAATGGAAAAAATGTAAATAACCCTGGCTATAGTTATATTGTGTGACTGTAGAAGACAAATGTGTTTTTTCAGCTGTGCCATGACAAAGAAGTTATAAGTCACTTCATTAATTTTTTCCCTCAACTGTATTATAAACCAAGAAATTTATTTTGATGATCAAAAGAATGGCTAAGCAGAAAAATAAACCAAATAATAATATTGAAATAAACCAAATAATAATATTGAATCACTCTTCCCTGAAAACTATAATCCTTTTTTTTTTTCCCAGTTCACTGCTATTCCCATATCCTAAATCATTCTCCCCAGCCACAGTACAAGAGGTTTCATCAGAATTTTTTTCAGTGGTGTGTGAAATTAGATCTAAACAAAGAGCTGACTTTGTTACTGTAAAGTGAACCCTGGATGTATTAGAATCCAAATAAAGTTAAATTATCATATACGTTAAATAAAGTCAGAATGTATTAAGTAAGATGCGTTTTACAGTGTTTTTAATCTAGGCATCTAGGCTCCACTTCTTTCTGCCCCTCCACAGCATACTAAAATTACCAGGACGTATCAGTCAGCTCAGGGTGAGGAGATCTCTCTCCCTCTGTCTCACTACATGGGTGGAGTTTTACACCGAAAGTTAGCATCTCTTCATTTTCCTGGCCCTGATTTATCAGAAGTGGTGTTTCAGGAAGTTATAAAAAGGCAGTATCGGTTCCACTCTTGCACTTCTCTAAACTACACCTCCAGAAGCTTTTTTTTTGTATTTAGCATTATTTCACCTACCTTTGCAAAAGATCAGCATATAGCTAATGGCCACAGGAAATTCTGGACTGAAGACATATATCGTAAATTGCCTGCAGGTGGTTCTCAACCATGAATCTTGCCAACAAAGACTACAGAGAGGTAGCTCTTTCTCCATCACAACTGAATGAGGTAAAAGACTGCTAAATGAAAAGTAATATAATACTTACACTATGCTCTAAATATTTTCATTAAAATAAATACTGTAGTTCATAGAATACCAAATTACCTTTTTCCCTTTGAGGAACTGCTCACATACAACAGCCCTATAATATGAAGAGCCCTATGTTTATTTCTGCAGGGGCATGTACGTGTGCACATACAGAAGTGAGCGGGCATGCAAACAGAGCATGCAGGAGGCAGAGACATGTTCTACATCCCAGGGTATAGTTTGCCATCAGATTCTACGTGTCCCTCTGCACGTCTGCTTTGGGAAGAGGCTGGCTGCTCTGTCCATTTCAAATTGTTGGTGAAAGGAAGAACAGAAGGGCCTTGCCGTAGTAAGCTCTGGCCATGACTACAGCGAATAGCTGCTGAGATACTAGATAAAGCCTGAAGTGCGGGCTTTCTACTTGGTTGAACTCAACAGGCCAGTAAGATCCGAAACTCTGATGAAGCTGCCTGTTAGGCAGACTTGGTTGCTCAGCAGCATTGGTGCAGGGTTTACAGAACGGTAAGGGAAAAAATAAAGCAGGTTTGCTGTGTGCAAGACAAAGAACTGAGAAAGCGTGGGGGCAATAGCCACACTAGTCCATCCTTGAGACTCTCTTTTTATCACTCTCGAGTGTGACGCAGTTCTGGCTCTGTGTCTACACGCACAGCCCTTCTGTACTGAGAGTCCTGTGAGGACCTCTCTTCAGGCAGGCGTCCGACTGCTGCCGTGGGAGCATGGGTCATCCCAGTAAAGAAAGGGGGAGCACAGCCTGCCCTTACCGCAGAGCATGTGGAGTATGCATTGCACGGGGGCACTGGGACGTACCGCAGTAGAAACTCCACCAGGTTGCCTGGAGGCGTTTATGTTGGCAGAGTTGGGGAGCCCCAGGTGAGGGTGCTACCAGTTTCTAGATTGTCCGGACTGCACAAACGGTGGAGAAAACAGATGGCCTTTAATGGGCCTGTTAGACTCGAAGCGTCTCCCAGGCCTTCCGTGTGGTATGTTCTCCTGATGTTCCTAGATGCACTATAAGGCCACCGCAAGGAAATTTCACCTCAAGGACATAGCTGCACATACAGTAACAAGACAGTATAGATCTACATTGTTTTAAAGATATCTTACACGGGTAGAGTCTATTTTTGTCTTTCCTTTACACTACGCAGTACAGAGACTTCTTTATAGTCGGTGATTGTCACTTTAACACCTGCAAAGTTAAGAGTACACAACTTCTAGATCTATGCCAGAGTCAAACGTCTCCAGGCAGAGCTGTACGAGGAGTGGCTGGAAAGGGAGACGACAGTTTGCTGACTCCATGAGCCGGCTGCTGCTGGAGGCAGCTGCACACAGCGAGTTAGAAGAGCCGACATCAGTATTCCAGCACAAGTCTTCTCACAGCCTTGCACCTGCTTCCATAGGAATGAACGTCACCATACCGACTGACTTTCCCACCGCAGAAGAAAACACTAAAATCCCTGTTGTAAACAAGAATCGATAGACTGGAATTCCAGTTGTCTTCAATCTGCCCTTTCCTTTCCCCAGAGGGGTTGGTTACCAGAATAAAATGGCAGGGGAAAGCAGATAAATCAGAAATCGACCTTGGGGGTTTATATCAGCTGAAAGCTGCCCTCTGCACCAAGAGAAATTGCAGCAGATTAGTGTGGCCAGAATGTCAAATACTAAATAGGAGACAGACCACAAGTGAAGATTTTGTCATCCTAAATAGGCAATCAGTAACAAAGATCTGCTTGCTACTTACAGGTTCTTTAGAAAAAAAATTACAGACATTTATCTTAAAGGATAGGCCCCAGCAGTACCTGGAAGTATCCCAGGTGACAGGCAAGGAGACCACACACTGTTGGTACATAAGCAAATCTTGTTCCGTTCCCCAGGGTCAGTGATTATAAAAGATTTGTATTCCAAACATCAGAGATTCAAAATAGTGCATTTGGGTTGATATGGAAAATGTCAACTCCCTCCCTCTCTCCCCCCCACGGACAGCTTTGGGGTTTATTTTTACTGATACACATTTAAACATAGTTTGGATCAGACTGGGGTCAGGGGAGAGACTTTTGTAACTTTTATATGTAACTTTATATTTGTTACATCTACATGCAACTTCTACATACATACACTCCCAGCAATGTTTATAGCCCCTGTCAAAGCAAAGAAAGCAAAGCTAAAATACCCTTTCTTTTCAGAGTTCTGTAACAGCGAAAACCTTTTAGTAATGGTTTTCCTGTATGTGCAATTATTTTAATTGCTTCCATCATGAAGTACACCTCTGGCTATGTTATTAGACCAGGAACAGTTTGGTGAAGAGTACTTTAAAACTCATTTACTTACTTATGCATATATCCATCTGCGTTCCCCGTTAAGTTCATCTGCATAACAGTCTGAAATTCTGTCTCATTGCAGCAGTATTTAAATACTGTGTTGTTATGGTGACAGCAAAAGATGTAAGATTTATTGTCAGAGAGACGGGGGCAGTGAAAACCAAAGTGGTAGCGACCTTTGTAGTCCGTATATGGCTCGCAGACCCGAAAATGTGCGGACAACACTGTAAAACAAAGAACAATATTGGCTTTGTGAGTCACTTGTGTTATCTGTATTTTATGAACTATAATTTTTCATTGGTTAAGCTTGAACAATAATTGTTAGATTTCTGAAAAACATTGATACTTCAGAACTTTCAACATCATAATATTTAGTACTAAAAGATTACAATATTTAGCCTCTTGTTGTATTTTTAACTTTAATTGTTACTATGTTTCTAATTACTGGGTTTTTTTAAGGGAAGAGAAGAAATGCCCTCCATGCCAAGAAGCACAAAAATATTTAGGGAAACGTTTTCATGCTGCTGTTCTAAATATATGGGTATCCATAAAAACCCAGCAATGCTCATGTTTGATCCTCCTGGGATGACTTCATAAAAACAAAAAGTCTACGTAAAAAGTGCAATAAATTTTGACGGCACTTGATTTACAGTCACTGTTCTTGACAGAAAGTATCTTCTCTACTATAAAGGTCATTCTTTGATAAGGATTATTCTGCCAGAAATAGTAATTACAAAACAGTATAACAGCTCTGAACAACTCTGAATTTACAAATAAATAGAACTAATAGAAATAACAGCTATTCCTGGGAGTTCTTACACTTCTCCTTCATCAAATTCTCATCTATAGTGTTTTATTACATCTCCGAGAACATTTTTTACAGGAATATGTCACACTGATTTCACCATCACTTTTCCTGGGGAAAAAAAAACCAACTAAACAAAGAAAAAGAAATGCTCTCCATCCGTATCCTTCGAATGCAGACTTGAGGCTGGCGGTTGTGTGGCAAGAGGCACGCTGTGGTGACACCTCCAGGGTAAGACAGTGGGCAGACGCAGGCTCTCTCACCGCGCGCTAAGCCGACCAGTTGCAAACAGCTCTGAACTGGAAGCTGTGCAATCACCTTCGTTTCCCTGAGCTAATCAGCGGTGCAGAGGGGCAGGGTATAGATCCCTTCCCGTGTGGTCATAAGCAACCACACGCGACTTCGTGGTTGGTCTGAAAAGTCCAAGAGCTAAGAGACAATACTGGGTTCCACATGCTGCCAACATTTTAACTGATTTGTAGTTATGATAGGTCTTATGGCATCATTTAAGATTACGTGTACTGTACAGACCCCCCCAAAGGCCTTACACTCTAAGGAAAGTGAAATGTAGAAGTCAAGAGTCTGAATACTCTTAGCAATGAAATGTTTTTACTCTGATAGAGAACAGGGGCACAGCGATGCTGTGGGTAGCTGCACTGCATAAGGTTACACCAAGTAATAAAGGATATTCACTTCAGACTGCCAGAATTAACCCCTGTAACTTAGTGTATGATTTTTGTATCAGTTTACTAGTACAAGAGGTTACAGATAATGACTTGCATGGATTTAGCTTAACTACATTGTATCTCTCTGCACACAGTCCCTGTTGATCTGTAATTGCATCTGTGCACCTTATCCATCCAATCCTCATTTCTTTCTACGTTGCTTAAAAAAGCCTGTTCCTAACACTTTTGTTTCTCAATTTTATAAAATATATTAATTTCAAGAATCGCTGTCTCTCTAGGTCTAGTCACATTTTAAGGATTGTGACAGTGGAGATTACTTCTTTATTTGTGCATATAGAGGGAGCCTAGAACAAAAACCAGAGTACTAAACTGAAGAGAAAACAAGGTAACTTGTACTGCCCTCTGAGTGAAGGAAAACCACTCTAAATATTTTGCATTTATTTCTATATACATACACACACACCCACTCTGGCATATGC
>NW_009630692.1:0-44950 GCF_000690535.1 Cariama cristata | reverse complement strand
CCCCACCCCCGTCATCATTGCTTTATTAAAAGAGAACAACTTTTGGTAGATTAATTCAGTCAGGAACTGAAAGTGCTAGAAGAATGCTGTTTCTAAAGGAACACAGATATGGAGAAGACTAATTACATACCTGTTCTTGCCCTGCCTGGGAAAAATGTGTGTTCCAAATCTGAGGATGCTATAATCAGTAAAGAAATTGTCTTTCTTTAGACTTAGGTTTTCAAAACCCTCTGTAACTCTTGCAGCAAATCTGCATGTTCAAATTCTGTCACAAAATCCACAAAGTATGTAATTGCATGAACATGTATTTGTTTGAACAAGTACTTATTTCCCTGCACCCCTCTTAATTAACATAGCAATAATGAATGTGTTCCAGGATTAGGTTTTGAAAAACCTCAATGGCTGTGGTTGGCAGGGACCTCTGGAGGTCACCTGCTCCAACCCCGCTGCTCAGGCAGGGCCACCTACAGCCAGTTGCCCAGAACCACGTCCAGATGGCTTTGGAGTATCTCCAAGGATGGAGACTCTACAACCTCCCTGGGCAACCTGTGGCAGGTTGCCACAGGGGCAACTGTGAGGGCTCAGTCACCCTCATAATGAAAAAGTGTTTGCTGAGGTTCAGAGAGAACCTTCTTTGTTTCAGTTTGTGCCTGTTGCCTCTAGTCCTGTCACCGGGTACCACCCAAAAGAGCCTGGCTCAGTTTTCTTTACATCCCCCCTTCAGGCATTCATATACATCAGTAAGATCCCCCTGAGCCTTCTCTTCCTTAGACGGAACAGTCCCATCTCTCTCAGCCTTTCCTCGTACGAGAGATGCTCCAGTCACATTCATCATTCAGCAGCCCTTTGCTGAACTCCCTCCAGTAGCTCCATCTGTCTCGTACTGGGAAGCCCGGAACTGGGGACAGCACTCCAGCTGTGGCCTCACCAGTGCAGAGTAGAGGGGAAGGATCACCTCCCCCGGCCTGCTGGCAGCTCTCCTACTAACGTAGCGACAAAGACAAAGAGCTTTCTAGCCAGCCAGCTGGCCCCCGTGTCCCGGTGCATGTCCTGGTGCCTGAGGCTGTTCCTCCCCAGGAAGGTGCAGAACTTCACACTTTCCCTTGTGGAACTTCACGGGGTTCCTGTCGGCCCGTTTCCCCAGCCTGTCCAGGGCCCTCTGGACGGCAGCACAACCCTATGGCCTACCAGCCACTCCTCCCACTTCTGTGTCAACAGGAAACTTGCTGAGGTTGCACTCCGTCCCATCGTCATTTTAGTTTTAACTACCTATAATTTGGTTTTGGAAAAGTTAAATCTCAAAAATAATGGAAGACACACATGGCATGGGAGAAATTCACAAGCTAAGTAGAACTTTTAACTAAGTATTTGATTTCTAACAAGAACAGGAGCTTGACTCAGTTACTTAACTACAGATCTCCAGTGCCAGCTAAGATTTCCTTCGGCTGTTCGCTCTGGTCTCCAGCTTTCAGTGGAGGAGATGCAGGTCTCTTGTAGGCCCGGTGCACACACAGATGATCTGGGGCAAGTCAAATGCCATTAGATGCACACGGTTAGGCACCTATAAAGGTCCCTAGGTGTCCTGTAGATGTTTGGTACCAGTCGACAAGGGTACGCTATGTGCATTACAATGCGTGTAGTTCTGCTAGTCATCATCACCAGGAAAAAAAAGTGAGTCCATGCCTGAGGTCAACAAACAGAAAGTAAGTCTTATTACTGGACCTAATAAATGCAAGCGAAGGGGCAGCCTTCTTAGTGTAGCACTGCACTTCCAATAGTGATGTTTATCCACGGTATTTTTATTTACAGTATCTGGCACAAGAGCACCCATCTAATCCTCCTCTGATAAATGGCCAGATTCAGGTGCTTCAAAGGAAGATACATATGTGCTATACCAAACCAGCTGTGCAATAAACTCTTTAGTAAGAAAAATGTCCTCCCATTCTTCTCTTTTAGGGGTTGCTTATGTCCTGAACATTTATGTTTGGGTTTCTTCTCCCTACCTTGTCCAGTGCTCTCCCTAACCAGCTGAAGGATAACTTTCACTGAATCTAGAGATTTCTTATCAGAATTAGATTGCTTAATGTATGTACTACTTCAGTTGCAGCCACAGAGAAAATATAACTGAATTGATCAGTTTGACAGTTCTCACTTTTTAGCCATCTTGAATTATTCCCTCTTAGTTAGAATATCTGCACTTTGATTATATCAGCTGCCCCTAGGAAACAAAATTTTCTTCTTTGATGCCTGCAAAGCCTCAGAGTGCAACACAAATTTTGTTTATCATGCATATCAACAAAATCATGATATTTTTCAAAATGCAGGTATAATGCCTTTTACGGCTAAAGATATATTAACTTATTTTTCATTTCGAAAGTTACATTATTACAACTACTTACATGTTAATAATTTTTGAAGCGTCCAGTATAGATGGTGGTTTCAAGTTTGGGACAATTTAATGGAAGATACTTATTGCTAGAACTAGCTTTGCAAATAACAGGATAGCAAAAATGTCATTTTTTTGTATGTTATTACTACAACTTAGCTTAGGTGAATTACACCTGTGTTAAGCTATCACAAGTGAATAGCAGTCCCGCAAGGTTATACCTGACTTACATACATCTAGTGCCCGTTACAAGAATTAAACCGAGTTCTTTGTGTTTCATAAGCAATTGAATAGTACCATGCTTCTGACATTATTCAGGGCTGAGAGAGAGACACTGCATTGTGAGAATGCAGCAGAGGGCCATAGGACCCTAAGAAGTTTAGCTTGCTCGTCACTGCAAAGTGGTTTACTTAACAGCACATGTGAAAGTGTCCCCTGATCCCTAGTCGGGTCCTTTGCTCATTTTAAAAGGAAAACAAATCCCAGACTTCTTTGGGGATGAAAACTGGGGGAAGGATGACTACAGAATGAAGGGAGAATGAAGATAACATCAGGTCAGAGGAGGAGTGATGTCTGTAATAAAATGTAGTCCTAAGCAAATCCTTAAATAGTAAAATGTGTGTCAGTGATGAAAATAAATGCACAAATAAGAGCATAACATGGTGATTGAATTACAGTCTGAATCTGGTAGTCAGTGTGTGGTGGGTTAGCCCTGGTAGGCAGTTAAGCACCACACAGCTGCTTGCTGACTCCCCCTCCCAGTGGGATGGGCAAGACAATCAGAAGGGCAAAGCGAGAAAATCCATGGGTTGAGATAAAGACTGTTTCATAGATGCCTAAGAAAAAAACTCAAACAACAACAAAGGAAAACAACCCACAAGTGATGCTAATGCAATCACTCACTATCAGCAGACTGATGCCCAGCCAGTCCCCGAGCAATTTCTGGATAAACTCCCACCCCGGTTTTATTATTGAGTGTGAGGTGAGATGGTATGGAGCGTCACTTTGGCCAGTTCGGGTCAGCTGTGCCAGCCGTGTCCCCTGCCAGGCTCCAGCCCACCCCGGCCTCCTCGCTGAGGTGCACAGTGAGAAACCAAAGCGGCCTTGACCCTGCGTAACGGCTGTTCAGCAACAGCTAAAGTACTGGTGTGTTACCAACACTGTTTTGGTCACCGATCTAAAAGACAGCACCATAGGGGCTGCTGTGAAGATAATTAACCCCATCCCAGCCAGATCTACTACACTGTGAAAACACTTTATCAATTTATTGTAATCTCTGTAATTTTACTTGCTGTCTTTTCTTCTCTGAGACTCAGAGATCCAAGAAACAAAGTGTAATTTTTTTTTTTTAAAAAAGTATTTTTCCTGACTCTGCTTAAATCCTGAGGATTAAAGAGCCTTGTTTCTACAGAAATACTTCAGATGAAAGTATTATACCTGAAAGGCTCTTAAGTTGTCTGTTGCAAAGATGACAGCTGTTTACAAAGTAGAATTGCATGTGCAAATTCTCATACTATTTTTGAAAAGTATTATTGAACAGGTAAGTGATAGAGATACAGATGCTCCTATCTCTCTTCCCACTAATTTCAAGAGGAGAATAGTCTGCCATGCTTCAAATGACTGATTTAAGCTCATCTTAAGATTTATCTACTGTACCTTAAAAAGTAAACAGCCAGCGTGCATCAAACTGTTACTTCCCTATCTGTTCACAGTTAGAGGTCTGTGTAATGCTGATTAAATTTTTAATTTAGCTACTAAATTCTTAAAGCCCCAGTGCTTTCAGAATGGCTGGTCTTTATAAGCTTTCCATATGGATCCACAGAAATATTCACATGTATGCATTTTGCTTAGCACAATGCCAATCATTTGAGATCCTCTTGATAATTTTGCTATATGGAGCTATATTGCTTCATTTCCTACTTCAAAGAAAAATATTGTAATGTGCAAATAATCTGTCAATTTTTGCTTGTTAACACATGCCTTGCTGTCATTACTGATTTTATAAATGTGTTTCAATCCATTAAATGAATGTAAGTATCAACATTACCGCAAAGCAAACCTAAGAGTTAGTGGTCAGCAAGGGTATTCTTCTGGCACGACTGCACGCTGCCCCTCCCTTTGTTCTGCATTCCTTGTGCAGCTAGTACAACTGGTAAGTGTTCACAAATCCTGAAATTGTATGCCATTGTGATCTTGATAGCACTGAAATAAAACCAGTTTGAAGTTTCAGTATTCTCCATGCAATTTCAGCCTTTTTCAAAATGGAGCCGTAGCCTACCGACTCCGAACAGAAGCCTTGCTTTTCAGTGTTATTTGTCCCTGCCCTGAGAGTATTTTGCCCACGTTAGGCAAATGCATCTCCTTCCTAACTAAGCTGAAGCTGCCAAACTTCATCCTCATTCTGAGTCACGACCTTGGTATCTGACCACACCTCTGCTTCACCGCCACTGTCGCTGCTTCTCTCCTTTTCTGACACAACAAAAGCAGGCTCTGAGAACAGCGGCTCTGGGAACTTTTCTGTTACTCGTGCTCTTACTTTCATTCTGCCTGTGGAGCCAGTGAAAGTTACACTTCCAATTGTTAAGTGCGGTTTTCAACTATGCATACAGATCTTTAGAAATTTGGTACTAAGATTATGAATCTTAGTGTATCAAAGACTTGGAAGTAAAGCATGATCTTACAGGCAGAAGTCTATAAATCTAGGGAACTCAAAAGGAGTCTTGCCATTAGATTTTCATTTCAGCTCAGTTTAAAAATGATGTTCAGATCATACTAGTAAGACTAGCATCCTTTTTTCCCGCCCTGTCATTCTCACTGCATAAAGCCAGTAGTTTTCCTTTATGGAAGCTGAACTGTCTTGGACAAAAATTTACATTCATGCTGGCTGCAAAACAATAAAGAATAATTTTCCTCCTGTAAAATGTGTGCAAGTTAACAGTGACCTAAACCCACTCCTATAGATGTCAGCAGTAACGTTCCCTGAAGAGCAGAGTTAGGCTGGCACGAAAGGCTTGTGATAATTTCAAATTAAGCCTGTACTCTACATGCTAATGATGGATGTCAGATAATAAAATACTAATAGCCAAGGAGCAACAAGAAGATACGGTACACATTTACAAAGACAATACTTTGTGATGTTAATAGATAAATCATGTAAGAAGTAAAAGCTATATGTAATTAGTTTCAAACAAAAACATTGTCCTTCAGAGGCAGTACTTCTCTTCTAAGAGAGAAAAATGTCAGAACACTGGCTTTATGTCTGGGTTTGAGGGAGTAAGTGTGTATATATACCAGCAGCTGGCTACTTCTATTGGCACACACGATGTAATCACAGTGTCCCGGTCAGCTGCAACATAGGTATTTGGAACATAGGAAATTTGGAACATAGGAAAATGGTTGTAGAAGGAGGATCTCAGGAGGTCTGTTGTAGAATTCCCATATAAAGAGTGGTAAAGGTATGAAAACTTAACAAAAATCAACAGGAGAGACTGGTGCAGCTGGAAAAGTTATGTGCTGTTTGATCACTGGGATACATTCATTGAAGTCTTCTTGAATAATTGGCTTCATCCCTGCACCAGGGAAATAGCTGTCTGAAGTCACCTTGACCTGGAAAACAACAAAGCAGCTGCTCCAGCCCCTCTGCCTGATGCTGTGAGTAGGAGGGCAGTTGGATAACTGGGGATGCAGCGCCATACATAGGGACATCAGCGGAAGGACTGTACAGCAAAACAGCCTTTAAGATTAGGCAGAGAAGCAGTCCGTTTGGTAATATTATAACAGGGTTAGCAAAAGGACTGTGTCAGTTATAGCTAAATAATGAACTATCATTAGCAAGAATCAACCAGAACACTCGCTGACAAGCAATGAGACTGTGGGCAACAAAACACACACTTCAGCTTGCTGATGAGGATCTAACACAGTATTATAGGCATGACGGAGACAGAGTAGCAACAACTCCCACTGCAGCACAAAGATACTTTAAGATATATAATGCCTGGTAAAGTTTTAAGCATGGTGGTTAGGGATGTGATACAAGGGAATAAGGAGTAGTGATGGAAAAAAATCATTTTTGGATTAAAAAGTGCTTCAAGAACAGATGATAAAAGAGGTTGTACTGAGAGTTAAAAACTCATAGGATCAAATCTATTTGGACTAAGAACCTTTTTAATTCCTTTTAAAAAATACTCATTCTTAATTACAGAAAACCTTAATGTCCTAAATAACTCCTGAAGAACAAATGCAACTAATAATCATAGCATTCAACTAATTCTCAATCTAACAACTGACAGATTTCTGCACAAATCCTTTCTGTGTGCTAGCAGCAAACATCCAGGGCAGATCTACCAAGCATCAGCAGAAAAAAAAAAAAAAATCTCTGGAACCACTCCCTGGTCCAGTCGATTCTTTAGATTCAGGAAAAGAACATAATTATTTGCATACCATGATGCCATGTATTATTCTTCTAAATATATATAAGAGAAGTTACATTGTATCTAACATGTATTCACCTCAAGAACAGCTGAAGTTCCAAGTTCAGTCCTTCACATGCTTACATACTCTTGTGCACACACATAAAACCCCACAACTGAAACCTGACTTGCTCTGCTTCCAACAGAGGGTTATTTAGCAAAATGGTTGGATTGTACGGTGGTGTAGAGCTTGCCTTTTTTTTTTTTTTTTCAGATGAGTTGAAAAACTAGTATATCAAAACAGTAGCTTTGTTTCTGTTAAATTTTCAGCCTGCTTTACCATGTCAGCATCCCACCACCTTTTCCTTCTTAAACTGAATTTTCCATTGCACTTCAAATTCCAGCTTCCAGCTCTTAAATACAAAGAGGTTCTATTTATTTACTACTCAATGAACATTCCATTTGATCTTGTTTGTTTTGCAAGAACCCAGTATTAAATGGCAACTAATTTTTCCCTGTGGCACACATCAGTGAAAGATAAATTGAAAGTATAAAAATTACCTGCTGACAAGAGTAATGAAAGCAGCACCATCAGCACATTCAAGGACTGTTGACCACAACTTGTCATCGTTGGCTTTCATTGGTCCATTAGAGAATTACCTGTTGGACAAGAGGCAACATCATGGTTAAGTGTCTGTTTCATCTCACTTTTATTGTTCGAACTTTTACTTCCCCACAAAGCTTTGGTAAAGTGAGATGGCTTCATGCAATAAGAAAAAAAAATTCATACTTTTTTATGGACTTAGAAGTGAAATAAATTCTCCTTTCTATTCTATGATTTTGTTAGAATTCCTTTCTCATTTCACCATGAAGGTATACAGCTATTTACATACTTTTCATTAACTCAGCATAGAGACGAATCGTATAAAGTCTTTATTGGATATTCACACCTCCCCCGTAATCTACATTCAGCAAAACTGAGCTTGTTTTGCTGTCACAAGAAGGGGCTGTTGTATTATGCCTATAAGGACTAGGAGGATATAAACAATATAATAATAAATTGGCTGCTTTGAAAGTCAGTCTGTTTTACCCCATTAGAGGGTGCAGTCGTTCAGAAAGTGGGTCAAGCAACTGAGATGGTTGGAAACATTTCAAAAAATGTCTTTTCATTAAAGTCAGGGCATTTCACGGGATTATTATTTCTCATTTTCCTAGAAACGAGGGTGAGATGTGATGCAGTTTGGGTGGCAGTCAGCATCAAAAGGCCACCCTAGTTTTTTGCAGAATGGCCCCACAACAGGGTGAGTCCAAATGCATCTTATATCCACATTGATTCAATGTCACCAGCAGCACACGCTACAGCTCTAGCAGAGACTCTGTCCCAATGCAAGTGCTGTCATCAGGATCAGTAGGAACATCTGGTACCCCATCCTGTTGTCACTGCTACTGCAGACTAACGCTGGCCGTATAAGGTCTTCAGCATCCCAAACTCTCGTTGGTGTTAGAGAATAATAAAGAGGTAATTTATTGGTTTGCACAACAACACGGGGAGCTTGGGCTATAAACCAGAAAGCCTAGGTGGTGCTACTGAAAGCTGCTGGGGGGAGTCTAATTCTTGAGTTGTTAAAAAAATTGTTCTAAGGTGTTTATAAAGGAACAACTTGGAAAAAAGAAAGGAAAATGGCAATTTATGGCAAAAATTACACTGTTTGTTTCTGCCAGCTCAAGAGCAACCTGATGCCAAATGCTTATGAAATCAGTGATGTATCATATTAGTAAACTACCTAGTATTTATAAGTGTCTACCACAATCTACTGAATCAAAATAAAATCCCAAGACAATTGCATCTGCATGTAACAAAAGAGGAGGGGGTGAAAATCAACATTATCATGAGTAACTAAATTCTGAGTAACATACGTGGGCAGAGGAGGGGAGACACAGTGCTACCTACAAAGTGTTCAGAGACAAAAGATTTCTCACTAACAAAAAATGCTGTGTCTGGCACAAGCAGATTCCCTAAGAAGTCATCTTAGCATATGAAAAACAACAGATCACTAACCTAAAAATCAGTGTAACTTTTGTACAAGAAATCATGATAGTTTATACCGTTATCTGCAAACATGATGTTATCTGCAACCACTGTCTTTGTAGCTTTAAAGTCAGTTCTTCCAAGGAGAAAACAATTAGAAACCACCATGAGGGAAAAAAAGTGCAGAAAACTACAAATGTTAAGTAAGAATATTTCTGTAAGCATCAACCCTTGTTTGAAAAAGCCGCCACCTCTTTTCAGAAGGAAAATCACATTAATTAAGACACCAAGCAGACTTAAGGTTAGAATTGCATAAAAAAAAAATAATACTGAATATAAGCAAGATGTTAAGAATGTAGGAGTTTAATCAAGAAAAACAGATGGAAAGAGCAAGCTATTGCCAATATTGCTAATAAAAGGGGTAAGATTTTTTCCTGAGTAAACCAGAGCTGCAGGAATTCTCATAGTGATTCATTACTAGAGGGAAATCTTGGCTTTAGTAACAGTTAATTAAAAAGAGATCAATAAGCACTTCTGTTGTGTATCTGGGAAGAGACAGATGTTTGGTATAGGTGAGACTATTAAATATTTCCATATCAGGAATAATATAGGATGATATTAATGAGTTGATACTAAGATTCGTATTTTCATATTTGCAATTCTGTGTAATTTGTATCCAGTTATTTTAAAAGAGCTGGCTGGGGGACATATGTATCCTTTTTTCAGTTTGTTGGGAAACTATGGCAGCTTTCAGAAGACCTGAAAAAACTAAGGAGGTTTTCAGAAGTAAATGAGAAAATCTAGGTAATTACAAGCTTGTGAGCATGATGTGGATCTAGAGCAAGTTAATGGAATGGTTAATATAGAATCCAGTTAATAAATAATTAAGAAGAGTAATATAATTAATGCATATCACTGTGGGCTTATGGTAAATTTTATTTCTTTCAGTGTCGTTGCTGATGAAGGTAGCTTAAAGATAGTAATAATATAGTAGATTTCTGTAAAGTATCTCACTTAGTAGTATGCAATTTGACCAGGCAGTGAGAATGATTTAAAAAAAAAATTAAAAAACACACACCAAAAAACCCCCAAAAAGCATAGCAGTTATGGAAGACTAACTCAGACTGCAAATAAGATGTATGTTTTTTGAAAAGTACAGTCTTGCTAGTAATTGAGTACATACAGCCTTACTGGTAATGTTTTAATCAGTACTGTAAGTAGAAATCTAGAAGCTTTTCAGGGAGGGGAAGATTTATTCAATTCTGCCCAATAGAACTGGCAACAATGAAATCGGCATTTTAATCCAAGTCTTGTGATGCTTGTATTTTATTAAGTGCCAGCTGGGAAGATGAGGGTGAGAGACTAAAACACTAGAGCCACACATCAAAGGCCAAGAGAGTGGCAGAAACTGTGTAGATGTATACATATATACATATGTGTGATGATACGGAAACGCTCCAATTCCATGACTACTGCTTCAGTGATCGTTAAACTGAATATGACCATTTTTAGGAGGACAGAGATACAACTAACCATTCACTCCTTGACCATTTGGAAACTTTTTTATATGCTGTTGTCTGACTAAGGCAGTCATAGTGCAGTATCATGGGGACGTTTCTGAGCTCTTAGAGCTTAATCAGCCAGACGGAAGAGATGGGCAGAACAGTGGTATGCTAAAATAAAGTGCCTAGATCGTACAAAGTATTTCCTAATGCTAGGCCACAGAAGAGAGATGATTGAAACATGGTAATTAGCAGTGATCTAGCTGAGTAATTTTTTATTACTATTATTAGTTAAGACTGACAGGGCATTTTAAAATTAGAGAATTACATTTGAAGGAAAGAGGAAAGGTATGTTTGGTTGCAGTTTCTTTTTTGTTGGTTTTGTTTTTTGTTTTTTGTTTTTTTTTTTTTTTTTTTTAGTAAAATTTGAGGGTCTGGAGGCTAAGAGATTAGGTTTTCTTTCTAGTTCTGTAAATCAACGATTAGAAAGTTGGTCTAATGCACCAATTTTTAACGCACCACTTTAAGCTTATTTGTGATCCCTGTGGAAGGAAGGAGAATGCCCATCCTCTCCCATATCCTTTGAGATCCCTAGCCTCACACCACCTCCTCCCTTCTGCTAGAAATCACAGATATCTCTGCAGCTACATCATAAAGCAGACTAAAGAAATGGTTGAGGAATTACAGTTTTAGAGGCTTTTTTTTTTTTCACTCTGTGTTTCAACACGTCTACTATGAAACAGAAGAAATGGTCCTTACTCATGTTTTTAAAGTGCTTTCATATCTTTTCACAGAATAAGGATTATGTTAGGAATATTGCTTTCCCTTGCAGAAGATGCAACAATGAATGATTCAAAGACAGCAACGTTCAAAGGAAAGGTGCAGTAATGTTATGACCAAAGAGAACAGACATTAATATGAGACAGAGCAGGTGGGTGGCTTTTATTTTTTTCTGACGACAAAGAACCTGAAATTGCACTGGAACTTCTAATAACACCACTACAGAAACTGAACTCGTTTGCCTTTAACCTCCCACCTCACCACGGACATTAGATGCAGGGACCAGCTATATTTATCAGATCATTACACCAGATTTTACTTTTTATTTACACACCATGACATTTTAGCTCTTATTCTGCTGCTATGTACATTGCTTTGGTTGTCCTTACAGTTTTATCTAGCTGTCTTTTCTTGAAGGGAATCAGTGAATCATTGGAAAGAAAAGCTGCCAAGAGAAATAACCATTTCATGTGGCAAGATTTTTATGTAGAAATAATTTTTCCCTCACTTTGAAGGAAAAGAAAAGCTATGTTTAGAAGAGATGTTTGAAAAACATTGCACACTTTGTATATTTTGGTTATTAGAAAGAACAAAAGGAGGTAGCAAGAGAATTTATTAAATACATCAGCACTGCCTCACAAGTTAGCACTCTGTATAGAATAACAGAAAATAAGGCAATTCAAGAGATCATTTAATCCATCTTTCTGTCACGGGATTAAGTACATCTAAACCATTCTTAGCAGAATTTCATAGAATCTCTGTCACCAGAGGGGTTTTCTAGCCTTCTCAGGCAATTCCTTTCCAGCGTTTCTCTAACCTCATGGCTAGAAAGGTTTTCCTATATCTAACTTGCAGCTCCTTTGCTTTGATTCAAGCCCGTCCTATCCCCAGTGGAGCTGGAGGACGATTTACTTACAGATACATTGGTTACACCTCTCTTTGCATCAACCTTTAATTAATACATACAAAAGCTGCTCTCATATCTTCACTCAGCCTTTTCTTAGGCTAACAACTTCCATTTCTTACAATCATATTTTTAAACATATTTACTATACCTCCTAGTAAATCTGGCTCTATGCTTTATGGCAAGGTTGTGTGTGTACCTTTAGTGTCACTGTGGTTTCAGTTATTTATATTTTCTTAGTGTCCAGAAGGTCCTAATAAATACCCCAAGAGCTGCCAACTCTTCTAAGGTAAATAAAATTACAGTGTTACAAAAGTGCAGAGAGCCATAGAGCTTCTGCTAATTCTCATAGTTTATCAAAAGATACATAGGTATATCACTGTTATACCAAGATAGGTACATCTACATACAAACATAACTATATAGGTAAAAACATACCACAACACGTGACATAATTGCAGACGACTCCCTCTTTTCACACTAATGTCCAGCACACCTTCCAATCTTAGGGAGTATCAGTGACCGGGGCCTGGAAAATCATGCCGCAGTTGCAGTGATGGGCTTCCCTCCACTTCTTCCTCCATTCTCTTGGGATGTGGTCATCTTTCACAGTTATGATTAAATGATAGCTAGAAAGGCTCCGATTTCCATAATCTCTTATTCCCCAGTCTCCTCCTGGAAAACACCCTCACTAACCTCAGACACATCGTAGCTTTGCTGAACTTCCTCGGTTGTTGGAACAAGGAGGATCACCAGCAGGGAAATGGCTTCCTCTCAACCTGTTTGCCCATCTGAAGGCAAGAGGCAACACTGCTTGCATTGTGGCAGCACTAAGGGGATGAATAATGTGGCCGGGACAATCACAGTGGTTGAGAAAGCTGTTTAAAATTAGATGGAAACAAGAAGGCTGTGATCCAAACCTAACTTCTAGTCCAGCTGTGTTCACTTCTCACGTTAAAATAGGCTTTAAAATGAAGCTAATATGAGTTCATGAATGCTATTACAATGAAATTACAGTCTTATTACAAAGGCAGCAATGTAGCTGGCATGAAAGAAAACCTGATTATTAAGAAAACATGTAGTTTCACACCGCAATAACCTCAAGAAAATGTTTATGAAAACCAGATACTAGTTTTCAGTTGACGGTTGTCTTACTTGAAATGATTGAAATGATCTATGAAAAGGAATGGCTGGTAGAAAATGTTTTGGATTTTAGTGCAGCATTAACATTACTCAGTGTCTCTTCCCTAAAAACATCTTACTACACATAAGCTTGAAGTTAAGCGTGTGTCAGTCTCTACACAACTTCAGATAAAGCATTGCAGTTACTGTTTTAGTATTGCTAAAGATGAGCAAATTTGTATTACACTAACTTGGTCACAAAATTCTTCCCCCTTATTTTATAAATTTTAAAATTGAAAATGTAAACTACTTTGTTTTATTTCACCCGCCTATGTTTATTATTTCCCCCAGCTATTCTCCAATCAGTCATGAAGAGGCAACACGGAGGAGTCCTAAAAACCAAGGCTATTAAGCACAGCCTGAAGACCATCTTGTGAATTTCATGCAGTGTATAGTTGTTATTAATAGGACAAGGCCACGAAACCAGTACGTGCTACAGCTGTCAACTGTCACAGCCTCTCATTCATCTCCTGCCTCTTTTACCACTTTCCCTTTTCAACAACACATTTAGTCAGCCATTGCGACCTGTCCTACACCTACATGCGAGACACACATCATATGCATGCGGGTTGGAAATGGATTGTAGCAGTTCCTACCCTGACTACGCAGTACGTTGCGCAGTAGAATCTGATACAGAAGTTAAAGGATTCCTTTATTACAAGAGAATTCATTTTAGAGAATCGGTGGTACATTCAGACCTTTTAGTCACAAAATTTAACTGATGAGAAACTTGCCTAAGATAGCACAAAATCTTTATTGACAGCCAAAGTCCTCACTATCTCCATAGCAAAACTAAAGATATTAAAGATATTACTACAACGTAGCTGTAGAGCAAATAAACTTTAGCTAATCAATTTCTTGGTGCAAATCATTACATATTTGCATTTGATAGGATAAGTATTTGACTTCCTGAATTTACTACTGCTGAAGCTCAGAAACTTTTAGATTGTTGTCTGTTCTACAACTGACTCTTCGCTGTATACATTAGATCTCATTTTGGGGAAAAGTACTGAAATTACTTTGGGGAGACAGCTGCAGTTGTGACGATTTATTGACACTGATACCTAACTTCAGCTACAAGTTAGTGGCAACTTTCTCACTTCTCATAAGCAAAATTCCTTCTGCAGCCAAGAACTGCAACCTTTCCTAATGCTCTGAACACCACTTAGTTTTGTTAAGAGACTGAAATATTCAGATATTCTGAGTTGCATGTACTGTATCAGCATGAGTGTAGGCAGCTGACAAAGATTTGTTGTAGTCACCCAGAATCCTTACTTTTAATGAACTAAACTCAGTTCAGATGTATACCTGGATTATTGAGTCAAACAAGGCAGCTGAGTGATTCTGTGCAACCAGCTTCTAAAATTAGCGAGCTGTGTGAGCTGAAATGAGTGCTTCATTAATGAATTAATAAATAAATCTAGTAAGATGAAACTATCAAGTCTGGTCTATTCATGAAACAAAGTAATCTGAAACAACTGAATTTTGACTCTGAAATTACAAATGCTCTTGGTCTCCCATGAGGCAGGAACGATAAGGAAACATACACAGTTTTGTAATAATTTTCTAAGAGAGCTTGAGAGCAGGACAGGATTCATTTTAAAGTGATTACAAATCTCTATTGTTAATCAAGCTATCATTTCAGCTTTTAAGAAATACAAAGCTCTTCTCTAAGGAAACTTAAGCTTGTGTTTTTGAGCTACTTTTGGTACAGAACCAGAGCAAATGTACTTTAATTTAAAATATTACAACTTCCAAGTCTTAATTTAATAATGTAAATTCTACTAGTTTATTGGAAACCATTTGTCCATGTAATTTTAAAGATGTTATTGAGAAATAAAAGAAGCTATGAAGGTAAGATTAGAGGTTTTATAACAGGCATGTTTTAAAAACTTCCCAAATCTAATAGACAGACAAATATGCTCATCTCTGTATTACAGCATAGCTCTAAAACCTGAGAATATGTGTATCTATAAACATGGCAGTAAACCTGGCTAGTGTATTTTTATTATCCATTTGAGAAAAAAGTAATATATCAACAATTTATCTAGTGAAAAATAAGTGAGTAAATTTTTGGTTTCACCGATATGTTGTCAGCTGTATACATACAGAAATTAAGAACTACCTATAGTCTCTATGGGAACACTTTTGATACATTTTCCTTTCAAAATGGCCTCTTCTTAAAAATAAACCTTCCTGTGAAAAGTCTGTTGACATCTAAATTTTATTTCATTCTCACGTTCTTGAACATCGTTAATCATTATCTATATCTAAACAGATTGGCTTCTAACCTTCTGTCACTCTGGGTTTGTAAAACAGTTTCCAAAATTATTTTGCTCAAAAGTGAAAACTACGAGGAGTAAGTTTAGCAAAAGTTTAAGTGGACCAGGAAAAAAGGATTAATTTAAACATGTCAAATTCAGAGGAATTCAGAATTCTCATGAATACTCCCCCCCCTTCCATCAACGTTAGAAACGATGTTTTACTTTTACAAATACAAATTATTACTCCATCCCTTTACAATCTAATTAAACATTCCAAGCCCCTGCATGGGTACCAAATTGTACTTTTAATTCTGGCTAACCACTAGGCATTGATCCTTGCAAAGTTACTACCTTAAGCATGCCCTATCTTACAGCACCAGAGCTAGTGCTTTCTAAAAGGCTCTGAAATGGTTTTCTGGCCAACAAGTACTGAAATGATAGCTTGTGTTCCTGCTCAAAAATGTCACTATGTTATTTAACACATTTTAAAACCAGGACACACTGCAATGGGAAAGCCAGCTAGTTTTGCTGGCACAGTTAGCCAAGTCAGGAAAGGGTGCAACCCCCGATTAATGCAGCAGTGCTGGAAGCAGCTGCCAGTTGTAGTTAAATTAGCAAAAATACTGTTTTTTTTTCCTCATAAGGATCATTTTACTATGCTAACACAACGCGTAGCTTATCTGACCTAGACGGATCTGCACTACCAAGTATTTCAACAGTATTATTCCAGCTTTCCTAAGGAAAACATCTCAATGTGCACTGCAAGCCAGTTCTAAATGTGAACTGAAAGCACACTAGCTGTCCTAAAGCAGACCTACATGTAGGCTCGTCTACCCTGTGAAGAAATATAGGTTGCTTCCAGTATTTAAGTTGGTTCATCTAGAACCAGCTCAGCTGTCTTTATACTACAGAGTAGTGTCGATATACCCTTAGTGCCAACAGCAACAAGACTTCTGAGAAATAAAATGGCCCAGGTAGTCTGGGGTGAACTGGCAAAATTCTGCACTTAATCTACCATGTCCGTGTGTGTAGTGGTGGTGGTGTGTCTGGTTTACTCTTGTACGAATTTGTTCAACGGGCAAGACTTTTTCACTTTTGAAAGCAGAAACTAGCCATCAGTGTTCCCTTAAGAGGCAAATAACTCTTTGGATTCCAGGAGACATTTTGGTCAAGTCTTGCTCACCCTCGCATTAAAGATAACGATGAAAAACACCCATCAGAGTAAACTGAGAAAGAACCGGTCTTCTTCCTTAAAACACCTGCAATGGTATAGTCAAATGTTTCATATACTGAAATGTTTCTCAGTCACATCACAAATGAAGGCTGTTCTTAAAGCAGACTAGAACAGGATAAGGAGCTGTCACTGTAGCAGCTAAGGAAAAAGGAAACTGTGGGGGATCCTTGAACCAACAAATGTTGGAGAGAAAAACTGTACGGTAGAAGATAGGAGTAACTCCCTTTCACCTGCTCTTTTGCCTCATTCCTGTTAAACACACCAGCCTCACGCTGCAGCAGAAAATGCTGTTTTTCACTGCTATACACTTAAAGAATACATTAAAAAGCTGGTTTGAAGAACACTACGTGCCTGTCCTACTGCAGCCATCCTAGCTCATAGCCGTTCTAATTAAAAACCCTAAATTTGGGGGTTAAACCACAACAAGCCCCAAGTACACTGAATTGTTAACAAGAACTTAATTTTGAAAGTTATAAGGCAGCAGAACCAAGAAAAATGCTAGTGAATTCTTTGTCCTCTCCTCTTAGGCAGAAATACTTGCAGGACAAAAGAAAGGACAATTTTTAGTAGTCAGAACAGCAGGTGTGGAGGTTGCCAAGCAGAAGGAAAAAAGGCATGCAGAGCAACAGAAAAGTGGTTTTCAACAATTTATCCTTTTTTCTTTTTTTTTTTTTGTGCATGCATTTTTGGAACTGAAAAACTAGGTAAAACAAAGCTGTGCTGCTGTGGTGACATCACAGGCCCCAACCTTTGTTTCACAGGATGTAAAATGTGCTTATGTTGTGCCTAGCTTGGGGTTTCTGCAGATTTTTTGCTGTGCACAGAGGTAGATGCGAGAGAAGCTGCTTGAAAAGACTTGTATAGAATCACACAGAAATCCTGTTGCTTGACCTCACATGGATCAAGCATTGAACACCCCCTCCCCATTGAACCCAGTGGAGTTGAGCAAAAATACAGGAATGTACCAGAAGTACTGACTGCAGACTGAAACCGCGATTCATTTACAAGGGGCTTCCTTTGTTTAATATTTATTTATGTATGCTCAGTGGGCAGGCATACATTGTACACACAGAGCGTACTCCTCCGTGTTCCAAGTACTACAATAGTACCTGTGAAACCTAGCCATGAGCCACTGACATCAACACTGTACTCTGCTCCATACAGCCACGTGCCTAAGAAATGGCTTCCACCTGAAACACTTGCCATTTATATAACTACAGCAGTACACAGAGAACAACCTGTACGGACGAGATGCTGGAAGAGGTTCTGAAAGCCTCATGTATAGGCAGGGAGGGAGTAAAGCTCAGCTCACACCTCAAACAGGTCCCGGCATGGTATTCGGGGCCATTCCAGCACAAAGCTGGCACTGATTGCATGTGACCTATACGTACACTCCTCCCTGCATAGTTACTAGAATAGTTTACTTTGTTGAAAAATTCCAATATTGATAACGATTAGTTTTACATTTTTGAACAGTGAAGTTTAAAGGCAAAAAGTAAATGCCTCAAGAATACAACTGCACTAAGTGCCATTATGAAGACTGATGAATATACTTGGTTTCAGTCATGAGGCTAAGTCTCATTGGATTCAGCTGGGTGCAAAATTATGTCACTACTGAAATAAGGTTTTGCTGCCAACTACACTTGAAACAGCATTTCACCTTTGCTTGGTGCATGTGCAAGTCTGGTAGGAGGGCGACAGGCTCACACTATGTACTGAGACTGTAGAGCAATCACCCCACATCCCAATCCACAGTAAACGACCCTGAACATAGGCTCACGACTACAAAGCAACTGACTGGGGACTTACCGCCCCTGTGAATGTGTCAGCCTCTGAGCTGACAATTGTGCTCTATGGTGAGAAACAAAGTATTCCTAAAAAAAACAAACATTCACCCATCTTTCTGTAAGCCACTATTACGTTTCTGGTTCCAGCATCCTTCTAAATCCAACTTATGTCTGCATGCACTGACAGTAAGCACCTTACACCTTGCAGATGGGAAGTACACCGGGTCATGCATAAAATAAGCATGACCCAGCCACGTATTTTTATTCAGTTCAACCGGTTTATGCTATGTATGTTTCCTCTACACAGAGGAGGGCATTTATTTCTGCATCTTGTGAAAAGTAACTTTACCACAGTGTTCCGATTAGCTCCTTAGCTAATTTATAATTAAGTTTCAGGGTAAAATACCAGCTTTACTGAGGTCAGTGGGAGTTTTGCCTTGAAGTCAACAGGATCAGTTTTTTACATCAGATGCTCACATCTGTAGTAACAAACCGCTACTTGTCTTCTGGTTGCAGTACTCAATAGCTCCACTTGACAGAACTTTCTGAAAAGGCTCCTCTGACAGTGACATTCATTTCCCATTTACCTTGTAGACCACTATACAGAACATCATCAACAGAACATACCAAGTCTAAATGCCATGTAAGGAAGAAAGTACAGCATTCATCATGTATCTCACACAGCAAAGATAGTACCAACAAGCAATATTGCAGTCATGCAGTCCATTTCTTCTCCCAGATATTTTAGAGTCTAAACAAAGGAAAAAATACAAGTGGAGAGGTGGTACTATTTCTGTTTTACAGAAAAGAAGTTGATGCACAGAGCAGTTACAGTCATAAAGGAAGAATTAATCAGATTTGAGAACTGTATGTCAAGTTTCTAGTTCTATTACCTTAAACAGGAAACGCTGATTAAATGTGCCATGCTCCTGTGAAAACTGACCAGGTTAGGGGAAAACTAACAAACAACAACAAAAAACACCTAAACAAGACCCATTCTCTATGAGAATATAAACTCGCTTGATGTTTAAATGATTTTCATAAAGTTTACATAGAAAAGCGAGCATGGCTAGGTAATTCTGCTGTACCCTGTTTAGTAATGGTCAACTCTGAAGTCATTATAAGCCATAGTGATGCGTTCTGTACCAGTAAAGTTGGAAAGTGGCAGCCAGAAGTCTCACTTACGACTTTCTGATGGGAACTAGATGCCAGCCACTGCATCTTTTAGATACTCCTGCAAAGTCTCTGACCCAAAGAATTTAGAAGAGAATTATTTAACCTGTGTATAATTAAATACACACCTCAATTTATTGAAAGATTGTGATGAAAGGACACAGGGATACCAATATCACTTTAAATCATCCTTGCAGAAAACAAGCTTAGATATCTTTGAAGGGTCATACTTAACCTCCACATTCAGAAACAGTGAGGAACAGGACACAACTTGGACATGTTAAAGAAGCAAAATAAGAATGTAGAGTTTCAAATCACAAGAATGACTTTAAAAATGAGATGCTTTGTTTCCTGAAATTCTGGCTGCACAACTGCATTTCCTTTCTGCAACAATACCACATCGTATGCATTACCTCATCAAAATCTACATAAAGAATTGGCACAGGGAAGTTTCTCACAGTCTGGTGCCAATGACCCATTCCTTTGGGTATTTCAGCAATATGAAATTAGTTACATTTGTTAAGTGACAATTTTATTATCCTGTAACACAGATAGTTTTAGCTATTTTGCTTGAATGAGGAACACAGAAAAATTATCAGAAAACCTGATCATAAAACATATGACAAAAAAAAGCTGGTGCTACAGCATCTAAGGCAGGGGGCGGGGGGGCACAAGATGCATGCAAGCTTTACGAGCAGAGAATTATTTTCATCCTAGTATCTCAATGCATTTTCAAGGTCTGTTCCCAAATATCAAATCTATTGTAACAAAGTTTTTTTGACCCTCTCATCTAAAAAGATAATAATCCTTTTGGTAGCCACCACAGACGTTAATTCTGCAGTGTTTTTCTTTTCACTAACCGTAAGGCCTTTAATGCCCACTGTGTAATATATTTATCAGTACGGATGAAGTCATATACCCCAGACAGTCAATTGTGTCTTGAGACAGTAAATTACATCCAAAATATATCGAATTACAAAATTCTTAGAACTTAAATGCAGCTGAACTGAATCTAATGGAGTCTGTGAAGAGCAGAAGGGCATTTTATATTTAGGATTAACCCACTTCAGCTACAGGTTCCAAACCTGAATTCCAGCTTTACCCCAAATAAAGTAGTCTGATATGGAGAAAAAAGGATTCAAATCTGCCTTCCTTATTTTACCTGGAATGACAACTCACAAAGACATCTCTGGAAAACTCTGGGGGAAAGATGACTAATATTCCAAGAGGCAAACGAGGAGATGAGATAGAAACTAGGTGACAGTGTAATGGAAAATGGGGTCATTCAAGTAAGGAAACATGAGCCAGATGCAGAAGTGATTTCTCCCCTCCCATATAACCTTATTCTACTCCTTCCCATCTTCTACCTCCTTCAGCTGCTTAAATCAGGATTTAGTCCCTCCAGCCAAAATGGTGGGATTAGAAATGACCAGATGACTTCTGAAGAACCCTTCCTGTTCCTGAATTTTATTCTTCCTTCTAGTTGCCTCCAAAATCCTCCTCTACCTCCCCCATCATCTCTAAATTAATCGACACATGATCTTTTCTAGTCAGAAACCAAAGTCAGCAGTCCATTCCTCAGATTCCTTGGTGATTAACTGTCTTCTACACTATTAATCATATTGCTTTGGTTTGTGGTATTTCAGCAAAGGTCATATATTACTCTGTATTCTCCTTGTTGTCCTATTTTCTCTCTCTCTCAAAAAAAATAATAAATCCTTGTCTTGGTTAACCCCCTTGCCCCTGAATCCTCATGTTTTAATACCTAGACTTCAACATCAGTTAAAAGGGTATGCATAGACCGCAGCATGTTTTGGTGAAATTTGTGTCATGTAATTACCACCTAGGATTACTGCTCCATTCAGGCACCACAACAATGGCAAAGCAGGCTTTTCAGCCTTTTCCAAAGAGCATTAGAATAGTCAGTGCATCAGGTGTTCTAGCTACTGTAGGTCTTAAATGTAACTATAAGACAAACAAACTTTTAAATATGGTGTCAAGAAGCTCTGCTTTAAGAAAATAATCCAGATTTGTAGTTATAGAAAAACATAGCAAATAAACACAGCTCTCCTAAGAAGGCTTACCCAATCCAGGCTCTTTCATGCAAAGATATAATTTCTTCTTATTTAGCATTTTATCCATCCTACACTAATAGCGATAGCACTAGTTTTAATTGTCCTGGCCACAATACTGAAATATTTCTAAGCATTGAAATCTTACTGATTACAGGAAATCATCTGCCCAAAGAATGGTTTATGTCATTTTCAAAAACCAGAATAATACCTTATTCCATGTGCATGATTTTTAAGGGTTTCTTCTGCCTCTTCTTTGCATTGAGACACTGTTAACCTTGCTGCCTCATCCTAAAACATGTATTCGTGACAGATTTAAACACAGCAGAAGTAAAACATTAGACTAATCACTGGAACTGCAACAGGGCTTGGTTTTTGTTTGATCTGGGCTTTTTTTCCTTCCAGGTAGCGTTACACCTTGCTACGACTGCTAGAACTTTATTTTAATCATCCTAATTTTCTGCTTACTGGTAGCACTATCTGATGGCTATACTCTAGATAGTTAAGTTCAGCTCTGTTCTTTTAAGCCAGTTGTCTAAATTTCTTTCACATGTAGTTTAACTCATAACAATTTACACAAGTTCTTTTTCTTAAGAAGTCTTCTTTGAGGAAAGAGCTGATTTCCTCCTTGTTCATAGTGTAAATCAAAATAGGACATTTTGATTATACCGCATGCACCAAAAATTTTTATAACAAGAATAATCATTTATAAAGTCAGCTAAAAATGACTATTTTTTAAAATGAGAAATGTCTCATATTCTAGATGTAGACACTTCAGAACAACAACAGAAAAAAAAAATCTTATTCTAGAAAGATCCAAAAGCTTATTTTATTTGTCTCTAATTTATAGAGTAAGAAAAATACACACTGTCACGGGTCAAATGAAACACTCTGCGTGGATTTAACAGTTGTGGGGTTTTTTTCCTCCTTGAAAAGGCAAACCTACTTCTGTTTAACCCTATTTAATGTCACTCCATTCCTCATACAATATGCTTTAATTTCTCCATATGGCCACTAACTCAGAAATCTAATTCTAATGCCAACTTCATTACACCAAAGTCAATGACAAGTTTCAGTACAAGAACACAAAATAGAAGCTTTGATTCTTAACAGTCAATTTTTAGAGGTATTTCAGTAGGTCAGAAGAGGCTACAGTGAAATTCCTACACAAAATTTGGCTGTTTTATCAGTCATAGGTCAAATCCAGTTTTCCTTCTGCAGAACAGACTGCTAGATATTCAAAAGTGGACATGAGCAGAAGTTTGTCTTAGAGGTAAATTTCTTCTATATCACTTTCATCAGAGGCTTACAATGTTTTGAAGAAAAAACTGACTCCTGAAAACTCTTTATGTAATTATCGTAACAGTGAATTATTATACAGTTATTTCATTGTTTCTATAAATCTCTGCTCTTCTGTGGAGCTCTTATCAGCATGGATATCTTCTAGCTCAATGACTTCTATTGATTAGTTGTAAATAAATATAAATGCTATTGGACCAGTTTAACATTCTCTTATTCTTGCACTACAAAAGGGCTGATCTGCCCTTGCTGTATCACTTCTAATTTTTTATGTCCTTTTGCATCCCACCTTCCAATACACAGTTTCAGTCTTTTCAGTATTCTCTCTGGAGCAAGTCTTGTATCACTTGTAATGTGAGCAACACACGAGAAACTCAAGAGTCTTTGATTAGGAAGCTAGAATTATCTTTTAATAAGGCTTGGATCATAATGCTTATTTCTAAGATGCACTTAGAAAATGAAAGAGTATTGAAACACCAATTCATTTGAAGAAGTAAGGAAATGGTTTCAAAATGTTTTAGATTTGACTGATGTTTACATAGCTTAAAAACTGTTTTCCTTGAGAAAGTACAGCACAGTAGTTCAGAAACCCTATCAGTTAGAAACAGCACCCAGTGAATAACAAAAAATCACTTTAAAGGAGGCCTCGTTCTTAACCTGATATACTTCTAGCTAAGAGCTATTTACTCTTGCAGAATGCTTTTGGGTCATATCTTTTTTTTTTTTTTCCCCCCACTACTGTCTTTACCTCAATTGTATACTGAAAATGCCAAACAAAAAGGGTAAAACTGCAATTTCATCTTGCTCATAAGCTCTACGCATAGCAGCTTCTGAAGGCAATTTTGAATAGATGAATTTCCAAAGCACGTTATGCAATTCATCATCCTCCTCATGTTATAAGGAAATTAACAATAATTGGAAGGCCACTCTAACTTACAGAAATCTCTCAGTCTAAAAAACCCCCCTCACCTTGAAGTACAGCACTGATTAAGAAAGAATTTAAGAAAAAAAATCACACTTAGGAAAACACTTCTCAGTTAGTCAGGCTTGCAGCTTGGAACTGCACTAAGTTCCACTTAATCCTTCACAGAAATGTTCATAGCCAGGCTAGGCATCTGCACTGTAACTGCCTTCCAATGTCATAAACCTTGTCACAAAGGGGCTCTTCAAACGAAGACTGTTGCAAAATAGGGTCAGAGAGGAGACCAAAGTTCATCTGAAGAAGTGATAATCTTCTTCAGGGAAGTCAAGAGGTAGCAACCAGAACTTAAACATCACAGTTTGCTTCCCTGCAGGGCACAGTCGTTTGATAATTAATAAAAGTTGCCAAAAGCATCCATCTAAGAATTGCTGATGCATAGGAAAGAGTAAGCCATTTGTTTATCCAGTAGAAAAATACCTGGGATCTTCAAGTAGATAAAGCAAGTCATAAAGAAATCCAGAAGGCATTGTTTGTTAAAGTAAGCAGAAAGGAAAACTGGCTAGGAATGAAGACAAATATGACAATTAATGCTTACAACCCAAAAGGCAATGAGAAAAGCCAAAGCAGCCACATACACGATAGCAATACAGACACTTCTGAACCGAAGAGCTCTGATTGACTGCTAAATGCGTGCAATACAAGATAAACAGATGCACTTAAGAAGAGACCCATGGGGATATCAGCTCAATGAACTTGAAACAAGCTGTTAATAAAGCACTGTCTCAATTGCAACTGAATAGTACAGCCAGTTCAGAAGAATATCCACATGAAGGGCTAACAAAGCATTTGCAATTAAAATAATTCATTTTAAAATCCAGGCAGTTGTATTGGCGTGCCTGCTCGCAGACATTTTCAAACTTTCTGTGGGAACAGAGTGGTCAGCATGTTTTTTGAAAACCAGTATTACTATTAAAAAGGCAGATCTACCACAGAAGTACATATACAAGGTTTCAGAGCAAGTCAGTGCTTGAAAGTGCTGCCAGTTAACCCGAGGCAAGTGTTTGGGTTCTGTTGTTTGTCTTACAGGTGGAGGAGAACAAGAGCCAACTGAATTCAGCCTTACTCAGTATACGAGCGTGTCAACGGGCCTCTCGCACTACTCACATAGAGCAAACATCGGTACCACCAGGAACATTACTGAAAACTTCCATCTTGGTCTCGTAACAAGGGAAAAGCATCCCAATTATCCATCTTTTCTCCAGTACGGTTTCCCATTGTACCAATAAGCTACTAGCTAGCAGGAAAGCAGTATTTCCAAGAAGACAACAGAAAATGAAAATAGGGAGCCAGCTGAGACACACATGGTACATGAAAACACAAACTCCTTGAACATCAAGGCCTCCTAAGCACGTTGCCCGGCTACAAAGGCAGGTCTTCCAGCACGCGAGGAAGTTTCTGGCAAAGCATGAGCAGAGGTAAACAAAGGAAAATATGTGTGTGTGTGTGTCTCTGTGTATTTAAGAGAGAGAATGCAATGCGAGAAATCTAAAAGTAATTTGGTTTTATTACAAGCAGTTACATAGTGGGCATTAGAGCAAAAGCATTTCCACTATAATGGATCTATCAACCTGTCAACACTACACCACAGCACCTAATTAGCCTGCTACTTTTTTTATCGACTTTGCATCATATTTCAATTTGCCTTTGTAGTTGGAGCATGAAAAACATCCTGGAAAGTTTTGTTGTTTGTACCTGAAGAAAAAAAACAGCATGAGCCTTAACTATTTATAGTATACCACATAAATCTATGTCACTTATTTTTACTACTAAAAGCCAGACTAAAGCTTCTTTGCTTTTAATAAAATTTATTATTGAAAATAAAAACTCTCTGTATATTCTGTATAATTCATATTGTTTTGTAAAGCAAACATATCGTTCAGATCGTTCATTCATATGAAGATAAACATGTTTATTCTCCCGTTAGCTCAGTGCTATGAGAAAATTAATGCACTCTAAAGCTACCTGTAATATAACTCAAAAAATGAATACCTCAATCCTTCAGAACTTTCTTACTGGAAAGAGGTAATCAGATAACTAAAGAAAGCCGGTTTTCATCATGAAAATCAGCAGTTTCACTACACAAAATAACTACTGGTGCAAACATTAGTATTTTCTCCACTGTTACAAACCTGATTCAATTTGAAAGCATGCATACAGATAATTACCATATATTTAAGCACAGTCTGCAGACAGCACCTAACAGCGTCGAGTGGTACTCTCTATTTTTCAGCTATGCACATGCTAAAAATCTACCCAGTTGCTTCAGCACTCCATGACCAACTGACAACTTAGGTCTCAAGTGTGATAATCAAGTATAACAGAAGTCTGTAATAACCACTGCAGTGTTGACATGTCATTATAAGCACACCCTCTCTCTCCTATACAAGTATAGCTCTGTCATAGTATTACAATACATGAGTATCAATGCAATCTGCTTTGTTCAGGGCTTGCAGAGTGAGAGCCAGATTGAAAAAAATCAAAGATCCTACTTCTCTTAATGGACCCAGATCTTTCTGATGTCTTACTCTTTTAAGAAGAAGAATCATCAAAAATGATTCTGTCATTAATTACAAGCAGCATGACTTCTGTTCAAACACTAGGAAGTTTTACTTCTGCAGAACAAGTGATGTGAAAGTGATTTCTCCCCTGTTATTTGAAAGATCTCTGTAGCATTTTCAGACAGTGTATTTTCAGGCATTCATCTTAAGTGACAAGCAAAATTCTTGGATATTAATATCCTTTTTCTTCTGAAGCATTTCTGAAGGGTTTTAAAATCTGACAGGTATATTCGTACTACCTTAACAAAAAGACTGCCCGTTTGTGTGTAGGAGCTTGACTTTCACCCTTTGGATTTTGCAAAGTCTGATATCACTATGCTAGTCCTTTTGGTCACCAAGAAGGATTCTATATTGGAGAAGGTCAGAATACTTCATGTAAGCAACATGTGGGAGCAGAAATGGATGCCAAAGACTACAAAACATTCTCGGTTTTAATTTAATTACAGAAAACTTGCCTCTAAAAGTTTATTGTCACAGGTACTTCACAATGCAATGGAAATGTCATTTCAGACTTTCCTGTTTTAACATTTGTCCTCAGTTGTTCGTGCTAAAATGATTGAAAATGATGCAACATATGTGATATGATATATATGATACATATATGCAGCATGTGATATGTATGCTGTATCGGATACATTATATATGGCATGTATGATATATACTATACATATGATAGATAGTATATGCATATGATATATGGCATATATGATACATGGCACATGAGATACAAGAGATATGATAATGGGCCCTTTTTTTCGATAGGTCCTCACAAGAGTAGTCACGTTCCACCAGAGTAACCTCTCCTGTTATCTGGACCTTTTGTCTATTTGAAGAAGGGCAGAGATCAGGTTTAGAAAAACTGAAGCGAGTCAGAACCTTGTGCAGTCCTGAACCCTGAATGACCAACAAAGCAATGATTTTCATTACCACAATGCATGTTCAGTGTAATAAAAACTTTAAATATTAGTGAGTTCATGACAGTGTTTCCACTTAATAGCTTGATCTTTTGGAATCTGCCTGAATTAAGCTAGAAATCATAGTACATTGTCTCAAGCTGGTAAATGTGACAAACCAGGTTTTCAAACCCACTAAAATATGTTTTAAAACCTATAACAAAAGCCTTTTTACTATCTTTCAGTAAAAACCACCTATTAACTATGCTGAAATAGTGCACTACAGAAGTGGAAACAAGAAACTAATATGAGATAAGATATTAATAAAAATGAAGAGTGAGCAGTTGGACCAATGACTGAGAAAGCCTCTTAGCAACAAGGTACAGGAATGAAAAGGATGCTGACATATGAAGCAAGTTTATGCAAAACACAGGCTGGAGTCCAACTGAACAAGTATCTATCTTCGGGTAATAAAAGCACATTTCTTTCAGATGTTTAGGAAAATGTACTTATTTAAAAACATTAGCACTTACTCACTACTGATAAGTGGACTACCAGGTATGGGGAAGGTATTTTTGAACACTGTAATGGTTAAAAAGGTTTTCTGCCCTAAATATACTTTGAAACTAAAAACAATTGTGCAGAACGAAAATACAAAGCCTGTTCCAATTCTTTTAAGTATCAATGCAGCTATGGACGGACTTAAGGGAAAACAACAGAAAGAGTAGAATTTTTTTTATTTCCATAGTAATCATCAAATAATACTTCATCACCAAGCAATGTTTTAAGTTGAGTCACTTTACAAACTACCTGAAAAGAACAATTCCTTCAGTGCTTGATACATTGTCAGTTTTGTTACCCAGTCTCTCGGATCCAAATGACTCTTCTAATGCCTGCTGCTTCATTTTAGCCCACATCTATTTAATTGATAGCATGCAACAGGCACCTTTGTGTGATTTTCACCAACTCGTATCCCCTCCCCCCAGTCCCCTATCTCCAAAGAATTTAAAGGTTAACAACCATGACCAACCAATGAGAACAAGCTGCAGAATTTAAGACACTTAAAATCAATAAACAAAATATTAATTAATTTATTAGATTAAATAGCTAAACAATGCTGCACATACCTGTGAAGGGCTTTACTTGAAATGTCAGCTTTGCTACCGTCAATAGTGAATACACAAGGTTTGACTGTTTTGTGCACTAGAGCCCTGTTGTCTCAGCTTGCTTTGCTTGTCCAAGATCAACTTCATCAAAAGGATGGACTGAGTATTTACCTAATAATAGGTATTAAGAAGAGAGGGGTATCAGGAACAGGTCTTCTGGGTAAGCTTAAGATACCTCAAGTAGGGACTGCCTACTGGCCCGTGATGATGGACTGACTAGCTGTGATCATTGCTCTTGCTTCCCATCTCTGAATACAACCTTGAAAAGGGCTCAACTCTTCTGGAAAAGACTGCTCTGCCCTATGCTTCATTTCTAAAAATCAAGCACAGAACGGTGTTCTGGGAAGAAAAACAAAACAAACCCCACCAAAACTACACTAGGACAAGAAATCTGTTGTCTATTCAATGCCTCTAGTAGAAGAGGGGTAAGTTAAGGGTCCCTAAACTGAAATTCCCCTGGAAGATATTTAGACATTCCTGGAATACATCTCGCCTATCTTTAAAAACTTTCTGCAGCACACAGATCTGTATCTATATGCAATTCAATGGAGAAGGAAGCACATTCTGCACACAAATCAATATGAACATCTTCAGTTGGAAGATAAGGAAACGTGCAGTTGACTCCACTGCATGATCACAAGTGGAGAGAAATCCACTGTGCATGAATACGCACAACGTGCATGAATCCAGTTTAATGAATCAATGTTTCTACTAGCACTGTGCACCAGCTAAGTGTGAGGCAGTTTAAGAAACCTTATTTTTGACAGCAATTGATTGTCTTTTAGTCAAATGCAGTAGAGAGGACCAACTATGGAACATCCTTAGAGATAAATGAGGAATACTGCACTGACAAGAGACCATGCTGACAGCATACAACAGAAACAGAGAAAGACCACTGGAAGACTTGAACTTTCTGGAGGAAATGAGGATGTGCCAAGTGAAACAAACCCAAGTATACGATGGACTGCTGCTACGCAAACTGCAAAGAACCCAAACTATTACAAGCAAAAGAAATCTGATACAGAAAGTTGCCCATGGACCTATGGTGAACTGATAGCAAGGTAACTTCTTGCCATGTGAAAAACAGATGCAGTGACTACAAGGGGACTATGTCACTTAAGCAAGAGCATATAAGAACCAGAGCTTGCATAACATGAATGAGAACCATGTCAATAACACAATTAATTCAAAAGCATTCTATTTAAGAGGGTTTTAGAAGAAGACAAGCAAGACTATCAGCCTGAAATCAAACGGGCTGTTTATTACTTTTGTATTTGGCGTACAGAAGTTGGCATGGTTAGCCAAATCATGACATCAAAACTTAAAAACAAAACAAAACAAAACACCCACCACTTCATGAGAGGAAGTTAAATTGAAGCTCTCCATTTTCACAATGGGAGAATATAGAATAAAATGCTGAAGTAAATGAACTGAGAATGGTACAAAACATAGCGATATGGTGGAGGAAGAATTACCCATCACTGAGTTTAACCACGTTGCTCACCAGACAGGCCATTCCTGTGTTTTCTATAAAACTGTTAATGCAGGGTTCAAGGACAATGTTAACGTGATACAGGAAGGGACAGAACAGAGCTCAAACTTCAAGCACTCTGCAAGTCTGTGCCTTAAGATACAGATTACAAGAGAAGTCTTCTGTCATATGGCTCTAGGAATAACATGTAAAAGCAAAGAGTGAATGCACCTGCAGTACAAAAGAAGGTAGAACTTAGACATTAGCTGAGAAGAACCAATTAAATACATAAAAAGAGTATGAGGGGAGAAATCTGGAAAGATAAATGCTTTCAAATATTTCCTATGCCTTAGGCAGCCCAAGGTTATGCCTAAAGCTGTTAGAAAAACAGAATACCTTTGCGGTACCCCTTAAGGGAACGTATTCTGTAGATTACTTTCCCAGCAAAGAAGGTAATTAAAGGAAAATCATAGCTATTTTGATGATATAAAAGGATAATACTGACAATGCTGATGCTTTAATCTAAAAGGAATAGCAAAAGAGCATGACTAGAGAGTCTAAACAGCTCTGGAAAGAATTAGAATTCAGAGAGTAAATCAAAGCAAGAAGGTAAATCCCCTAAAAATAACATTAACACCATATTTGGAAATTGAGACACCTCAAACTGTTCAGGTGACCATAAGGATGCCACAACAAAGGGCTATTGTAAAAATAACTCTATTTTCTTCAACATCTGATCTGAGCTGCTATTGTTTGCTGCTGATGACGTTCAACAATTGTTCTGTTTCCTTGAGAGAAAATCATGTGAAGACTAGCTAGCTAGTAGTCCCCTAAAGTATTTTGTCTCGGCATACTCTGTGACTCCACAATGAACCAAGTTCTTTTGCGACACCAATAACTGAAATTTGCTTTCTGGAAGAGGTAATGATTACCCGTACCCTAGCCAAGGTAAAGACACAGGGAGGGAAAAACCCTGAACATCTGGTGACTCTCTGAAGACATTGCTAGTTTCCACACGGACAAAACTTATGATTTATAGGGGAAGGAAGATTTGACAAACTTGAAGATTTTTCTTCTTCTTTTGTATTTTGTGAGGAGACACATGTTAAGATTGCCTTACACAAGACTGCCCAAGTACTGCATCCCAGAGGACACATACTCCAGTTTTAAAGCAGTCTGAGTAAGCATGGGGAATTCAGATCACTTTGAAGGTCCTTTCTCTCAGCACCAAGAAGACTAATTCCTGCTGCTGACCAAAACACTGCATAGTAAGCAAAAACCAAGTACCAACCCTGTCTCAGAAACTTCAAATCTATACAAGAAACATAGCCTAAAGTCATAGTGGAGAACTGCTTCACTATTGCCAGCTGAGAAAAAACAAAACCTACAGAACCATGACGACCACAATACATGTATTCCGTGTGTTTCTGCTGTCAAACAATCACGTACCTGACCATAGCGTCACCCTGCTATCAAGATGCTGTGTTTCTAAGTTAACAGATTTCCAGTGGAGACCAACCTTTATCTCTTTCTTATGATTTCAGGTGTCTTTTCCTCCCCTTCTTGTCAACTATCTTCTGGAACCATGTGTTCTGCTCCTCCCACTGCTGCCCTTGATCTTGAAAACTAGTAAGGCAGACCTTTCACATTTCTGCTGTCACTACTCCTCCATAACCTCATTTGGCTGGCAGGCTTCACCCATTAAGTCCTTCAAAGACTCTGTGGCAGAAGGCAAAGAAATGCACAGGCTAAATTTCTTGACTGAATTTATTTTAGAGAACTTACAAGTTCCAATTGCACAAAACTGTGATAAGCTCTGAGACATACATTCTGTTATACCAAGCTGACTCCCTCTTCAAAGCATCCACAGCTCGGCAGAACACTTCCTTGCCTTCACCCAGAAATCATTCTAGTAGAATCCATCGCTCACTATACTGAGTAACTGGGGGATAAAATGGCAAATGGAACTCACATTGGTAAATGCAAAATAATCCAGGGAGGAAACCTGCTGCTCTTACTAGCTTTGCAGTGGTGGGCTCCTGCATCTTAGAGAGATATGAAAGCTATAATAAAAAAAACCAAACTTATGCACTCAGTTCTATGCAGATGGTGATTTAGTACTCAGCAGCAGTCAGAAAGCAGACAATTTCAGAAGCGGCCCAGAAAAAAAGAGAACAAAAGAGAATCTCATTATAACATGGTACTAGTTCATGGTTTATCTGCATCTCTAGAGCTGGAAAGGGAACAGGAGGGAATAAGGATAATACGAGGTGTAGAATGTTTTCTGTATGCAAGAGTTTAAACAGACTAGGAAGAGTCAGCTGGGAAGGAATCTCGTAAAAAGTCTATAAAAATCTACAAGTGGCATTGACAAACTGATTAGGCAACAACCATGCATCACTTCCCGTAATACAAGAGTTATAGTATTACCAGATAGCACTTCTAAAACAAACAAAAGGTGGTGGTTTTTTCCCCACATAGCATCCAGTTTAATCAGATGTTTTTAAAGACAAAAGCTTACTTATATTTTAAGAACAATTAAACAAATTTTATGGATAAAGACATACACCAACAGCCATTAAACAAAAAACTATGACCTCTCATGCAGAAAGTACCTGTGATGCAGATGGCCAGAAGCTGAGAGGCTATATCTGGGGAAATATGTTTGCCCTATGCTTACATGATAGGATATCTATCCCAGCCAGTATCAGAGACACAGCAGCAAGCTGGATGGATGCTCAACCTGACCCAAAATATCCAGACTTACACCCTTCTTCTGTGTCAGCCGCCCAATCCAAAAGAGCCACACCAAAGTCCAGTCTCCTTGCCCTGTCCCCCTTCCCTGCAGAATACCTATACAAAACCAAACAAAGCATTACCCTACAAAACAGATGACTTCAAAGTTATTTGATGGCTGCAAAGATCATAGTTTTATGAAACCTCTTGGTACTAGAAGACATTCTCCAGGCTCTCTGAAATCCTGCTTCTGGGCAAATACAAACTACCATAGCCTCAAGTTCTATTGTTTAGCCACAGAAACAAAAACTTCACCATCTGATACTTAAAACCCACTCTTCACTGTGTCTTACTGAAGAACTGACCCAGCTTTGGATCCTCTAAAACCACAGAATATAATGAACTCAGAGTCACAACTCAGAGTCAGAGCACGCAAAAGAACTCTTCAAACAGACTTTTACATCTTGAAAGCAGATTCCTGTAAAGAACAAAGTCACTGTACTGATGTGCAGTTACTATTGTGTATAGACAACTACTGTCTAGATATTCAACTTAAAATTGCTCTAGACCGTGCACAGAGTATGCAGCAGGCAAAAGCTTCAGCAGACTCTTGTGAAGTGGTCAGCCTGCACATGGCTTAAGTTTTTGGCCTCTGTAGAATTAGGTCTTCAGAAAAAACAGACTCATGCAGTCTTTAAGTTGTTTCTAGGAAAGCACCTGATCACTTTTGTTGTAATACTGAGACAGGAATGAGAATCCTCCTATGTTTTTTTTTGGTAGGAATCTAATATTGTATAGATATTTATGCCTTACTTGTGCCCTGCTGATCACCTGTGTTTTGAGGGTTTTACTTTCTATTGTATCGTGCTTTATATGGTGAAAAATGATGAAGGGTTTGTATGCCGGCGAACTTCGGTTTTGACCAAAAACTGATACAGCACACCACTGAGAAAACTGATCACGCAGAAGGAATTTTTATTTTTCAAATTTTAAGTGGTACTTTACTACTTGTCATATGTTCTACATACTACAAGTGCAGCATGTTCTTCAGACATTATTTCATCCTTCTAATGTGGGAGATCTGCTGCTAACTACTCATATCATTACATTTTCAGACATCCTTCACTCTTGTGATGGAACAAACCACACTATTGCTTAGGTGCTTGTTTATGCATTTTAAATCATTGACATTCCTGATTAGTCTTGCTGGAAAGTCTGGATCCCTTTTACATGCGAAGGAAGGCTGGAGAATCTGCCATCCCGATGAATTTTGATCATGTCCATCATCACTTGGTGCTTCAAAATTCAGGCTTTGTATTTGTTATATCATTACATTTGTTAGCCATAGCAGGCTGTATAACACGTGACTCGCTTTATTGGGTCTGCTTTGCTACTACCAGCTAGGCAATTTAATCTAGGTGACATCCTTCCTTCCCCTCCTCCCCAAAAAGGAACAAAACCATCACACTGATGGATTGCATTCAGCATGGATATAGAAACGACACACGAGATAATTCTGCCATATGACCCAACAGGTATCTATTTTAAAAAAAATACTTTCACATTTCATATTAACAGCACTTTTTGAAACTGGATTAAAAGGTTTGTGATTCTACAATAAGCATAGCAGTATGGGCTTCAGAATTGAAGATACCAAGTTTCTTGAGGACCATGCCTTAGCTTTGTTTTCAAGAAAAGGACATAGGTAATTTACTGCCTTAAAACAAGTTTTGTGGTTTATTTAGTGGTTTCCTAAACTCTTCAAACTCTGTGAGTCTCTGGCTGTTCAATTATGGAAAATGCTCTTGTGCAAGAAGACAGGATTTCTCTTCCAGGAAAGAGGACTTGCAATGATGACAACTCTGGAAATAACTGATCATATCATGTGCTTAGCGTCTCAGTTCACAGGAGAACCCATGTTCTTTTGGGGGGCCACTCTGTGCCAGATATAAATTCTCCAATAAGGCTACGCAACTGACTGGTATTTTTTGTTGTTTTGGCAGCTGAATTGGAAAAAATTAGATAAGACATTCATGTTTAAATGAGATAACCATTTGTTTGGTTTTGATGCTTGGAACTACAACATTGGAACATTTACTTCATACCAGACAGAAAGGAAATGGAAGGGAAAAAGCAAAGGAAAAGGAGTTTCCTGGTTGTGATCAGTATTGCATGAAACAAAGCCTCTGCCACTGTTCCTAGTACCATTTCCTACACAAGATATCAAGAGGAAGGCAGCACAATAAATATTTTTTGAGATAGAAGTCTGGCAAATCTTAGAGGTTTGTAAGAAGCTGCTGGATAACCAAGTTATATTAGCTCAGCCCATGCCACCAGTATACTGCAAAACAGTCAGTCCTAACTTTGGTAATTAAAATAAATTACAAGAGTTCCATTACTCTCCACTATGTGCCTGCCTAAGCCTGCCTAAAGAGGGATACATGACTGACAAGGCAGACACAACAGAAAAGGAAGAGCAAGTTCAGAAACTAAAGGAAGAGAAATCTCAGCTTTGATCGTGATGACTGACAGCACTACCGTTTCATTTACATTATCTATTTTATACAGGGCTTTTAATTGTTGCAATATAACTATTATGCAGAAGGTTGCAAAAACAATGCTTGCTTTTATAGCCTAATTATCGAAGCGGACAATAATATAAACACATCCTGCTTAAGAAAGGTGCTGGCTTCCTTGAGAATATTGCTCCTCTTCTATGTTTCCTTTAAAAGCACTTAGCACCAAGAGTCTTGACTAGGGCTTACTGCAAGACAGATGCAGTACCGGGCGCTTCTGAAAAGCACTCCTGTGTCGTTGGAGCTCTTGCTTGATGTTTTAAGATTGAACCATAACTACCATTGATTTAAGACCATTGGATTAAATTTCATACTTCAGAGAAGAATAAAAGAGAAAAATAATCTCTTAAATGTTTAAAACTGTGAAGCCTTGTGAACATGTTTATTCCATATTTCATTTCCACCACTGCAGTTAAGTTTAGAGCGATGTTACTTATGTTCAATAGGTAAAGTAATAAATTTTGCTCTTACTAGTTCTCACTCATTTGGACTCATGTTCATGCTACTGCAAATCTTCCACTGCAGTCCAAACTCAGAAGATTTAGGGAGAAGCTAGGTGGAGTTAGGAAATAGTTGTAAGGCTTACAAACTCTGGACTAAGATTTGCCATAAACATCAGCTTTGTTGCACCCCTTATATCATCACCGAGAGATTAGACCAATTACAAAAGCATAAAATGAACACACGTAATGCAAATTAATTTTAATGAGAGCTACGCATGTATGCCTGCATGTGCACATGCGGATACATATTCATTTCTCTTATGTATAACAGATTCTAGAAAAAGAAATGGAAGCAAGCTTTGGACTATGGCCTTAGGGCTTAAATGACTAATGATGGATAGAACTTTCCCTGCTATGAATATGTTACTATGAGAAAGAAGATAGAGACTGTCTAACAAAGACAGTTAATGGACTGAATAGCTCTCTGCTGAGAATGACCGAGAAGTGTGGTAAGCTAATGATAAAGAGTAGAAAAGCAAAAGAAGTATTATTACTGCCAATTCCCTTCCTTATGAATTTCACATTGTTATATTTAGATTACCGGCCAGGAGTGCATCCTGATTTCTGCAGAGGGGACTCAGCAAGGGTTTGCTTTCACAATAGCATCCCTCAGACACATGGGGCTTGACCCTGCTTCCATTCAGATAAATAGGAATTTGCCCATGGACTTATAAAAGTAGGATACATGTCTTGAAAAGAGTTATTTCCTATTAAAGAAATATTTAAGCCCTGTTTAGTAACTCTTCACTTGTGCTCTTCAACTCTGAAATAGAAGGTGAATTGTTTCTCTGTTGCAAGATAGGCTTGTAATTTATAAATACAGTTCCATGTGTGAGGCTCCTAAAAAGTAATTATCAGCAGCAATGTATGATGTCAGCTGATTTCTTATGTAAAATTTGTTTCTTACGTAAAATCATGTTTCTCGTCTAAAACCCCCAGAGTTTCACGGGAGCTGCTTTTGACTGACACTAGTCAAGAGATGAACAGTGAAGCTCACCCTGAGTGAAAAGGAACAGAAATGGGAAGAAGTTAAGAGCAACTGAGCCTGATCTTTGCAGCACAGATGCTGACCGCATAGCAATTTGTACACCCTGCTGCTCCTCTAGCAATAGAGCAGCTTGAAGACTGTCACAAATCACAGGTCAGAAGCAAAAGAGCACCAAGCCCATGGGACCCTTTCCATTTGCCACCAGTCCCTGAAGGGCTACGGGACATGATGTGGCTCAGTAACCACCGCACTGGCTAATACCCCAGCACTACAGCGATCCCTCTGCAGTCAGCTACGTGGCTACCGAGTTACTTCACCGGGAAACTCACAGATTTGCCCAAACACAGATGAGAGAGGTTGCAACATGAAGTAGTAATTAAGTCTCCAACTTGCGTGTATAGAATCTCCTCGCATAGTTGGCTTCAGTGATTGTTTATTTTCTGGCTACAGTCCAGGCTTCTAAATCCCTGCCAACAGTATTTCTAAAATTGAAAATTCAGCAATATCTTAATCAAGGAAATGCTGCCATGTCACAACACTTTACAACAGGATCACAATGAATTACTTTTAAAACTCTACACAATCAAAAAAAGATAACAACCATGATTATATTGAACTTGCTTCATAAAAATGGTTTCAACATTGAGAACAGCCACTCACTGATTTCTCTCATAACTTTTCAATTCTAGCCCAATCTGTCAATGATCACCTCTCCCAAAAAGCCAGATACACAACCAGTGTTCTATTCAGGTCAGGGCTCCTGTACTGCGTATCTAAGGGGAATTTAACTGCTGGTATAACTGACAGTATGATATTTAGAAGAACGAAAGTCTTAATCCCCCCCTCAAAATAGCAATGAAGACCATCCTGAGAAGATGTTGTCAGTTTCCATTCACACATGCTCAACCTTTCCCTCCTTCTGGGTAGTGTTAAGTTCTTCAGGAGTATAAAAGTTTGGGCTGACACCCTTTCTGCCTGTAGTTGTATATTGTCTTTTACAGCTTTCAAGTAAATCAGTCAAATAATTTGTATTCAAGTTCTGCATTTTGGGATATTTGTACCTATAGAAATAGAAGTATTTTGCATCTTTAGAATAGAAAGTTGGGTCTATTATCTTGGCAAAACAAAACAAAAAGGTTGGTCTATTATCTTGGCAGCTTTCTGTACAACTGACTTGCCATGGTTACATCAAAAAACCAAGACAGGAACAAAGAACCCAACCTTAACTGCGTATGACAATGCCAGTACTCTGGATTTTAATGCATATTGAACACTCATATTTGTCATTCAAGATAAAGTGTCTGAAGCGGACACAATTTCCTTAGAAAAGTTTACCACTGTAGAATTTTGCCTATGTTCTTGAATGTTAAAATATGAGTTACCTGGGAAGTGACATAATGGAAAAGCATGTCAGCCACATGCTTTACAAGACAAAGCGCTTTTTTTTTTAAAAAAAAAAAGTGTAAGAATTGTTTGGCAGGGCAGTAGGTGAAGAAGAATTTAATAAACGTTGATGCTGTTAGGACACTACAGGCAGAAAAAAAAAAATGCAGTCTCCCAAATGTTCACCACAAAACCAAAACAGTCCGAGACGGGAGATAATGACACTTCACCTGATAAGCAGAGAAAATGGTATTCTGACTACCACAAGCTGAAAATTGTGAAAAAGCAGCTCTGGAGCTCCCATGTTCGGGAATGCAACACAAATGGCAAATGCACAATCTATACGACTCCAGTGACTACCTTCCCGCCACTTCCTTGCACCTTGACAGCTTTATTTGGACCAAACAGTGGCTTTCTGGTGGCAAAATTAATGGAATACAAGGATTTTGGAAAGCAAGCAAGGAACTGCAGGTATCTATGGGCTACGTTTTGGAACCCCCCACCTCCAACAGGCTCCAGGTACTTCATTTCAAGCCCTCTTAAAGAAAAAGCCTGTAACTGAAAAGGTTCCTCTGTTGAGTCAAACATAGGAATGTCAGTAAGGGTAAGATGAGAGGCTGGATGGCAGGGGGAGAAAAATTTAATACCCAAAGGAAGGGGAAAAAGAAAGTTTTAGTTAGAACCAGTCTGACTAAAGTATAACAGCTCAAAGCAGCAGAATTGCAGTCCAGACTTTTCCTTGGTAACTTCCAACAGTCTCCACATCTGTGCGGGAAAGGACCTTTTGCTTCTTCAGGTAAACTGAAATCCCACTGCCTTTTCTGCTTGACAGAGTAAATCCTTTGTGTAACAGCTATTATGTCACGTTTCACTGCTTCTAGAAATCCATTCTTGATATAATCTAAGGGGCCTGAATAGTATGCAATTAGAATACGTAGGACTTGATCAGTAACGTGATCAAGTCTCAATTGTTTCTTAGGGCAGAACGAGAGCTGGTAACTCTACATTTTTTTTCTTGAGATTTGTTGTTTGCAGCACTCGGTCTGCAAGTATGTTACTGTTAAGAGCTTTGAAGCCTAGAACAATGCTTGATGTTTTGTGTAATGTTATAGTTTGGTTCTTTATTAGGAAGTTTCTTTCTAGCTACTGAAGTCTGTTTAGGAACAGATCTTGTTCCTATGGAAATCAGTAGAATTCTGCCCTTGACTCCAAATAGAGCAGGAACAGCCTGTCTGCAACATCAGACATCCTGGCACAAAGTGACAAAATTGGGTGGGCCTGCTAAGCTTCACTAGTGTGAAAAGGTCAGCCTACAAATCAAGAGACTCAAAAGCGGCAGCATGCAGGCGGCTGCTGCCCATGCAGAGGTGAGGTCTGTCCCGGCCTTACCCCCAGAGAACGTCACAAACCCACACCTTGGCTTCCACCCTGCACAGACCGCCCGGCAGAGCTGTCAACAACTGTGCTCAGAGTATACCTCCTGCGAGTGAAGCTGCCTAGGCAAACCAGCTCTGCCATAAAAGCAATGCTGCATTATGCCAGCTGAAGATAAAAGGCAGCTCAGAAGCAGCATCTAAGGATTGAGATGCCACCTGAACTCAACTCACATAAGTACTCGGTGGCTCCTCTCTGTAGGCATGGTATGGTGACAGAGGGTACTGAGCTGTAAGCGAGGAACGTGCTATTTGTTTTTCCTGGTGGGTATTGATTTCTTGGGGGTGGGGTGTTCCTTCTTTACATGTTGTAAAGATATGTGTGCATCTAGGGTACCAATCAAAGCAGAAATCTATCCTCTGTCCTACGAACTGCTAGCAGATAAATTTGCCAGTTATCAGAAAGAAGAGAAAAAGAAATTTTTCCCCCAGCGCTTTAAATCTGAACTGTTCCAAAGGCTGCACTATGCTGTCCTTAGATTTTCAAGGATTCTCCTGAGAGCAGAGGCTTCTGAAGTCTCCTGTATATTATCCAGATGCCAGAGCAAAGATACGACACAGCAAAGACAAACTGTTTGCCGCAAGTTTTTTGCCTCTATCTCTAGACACTCGTCAGCTGCTATGAATTAGAATTACACCACTGATACCTCCCATCGCCAATGGATGAACTTTCTACAATCAAGGCAAAGACACAGAGATAATGAAGACTTCATACCGCAGAATCTACAGAGGCCAGCAAACAGCTCTGTCTTTGTTTTCACGGCCTTTGAAATGAATCCTTTTATTTGGTGTTTCTGAAGCAGTAAGGCAGTCTGGTCTGCTTGCTCTCAGATGTGATCTACTCTAACATCTGTTATTTGGCTTCTGCTCTTACTGGGCTTCTGGTGACTGTTAACACCACTAACTATTACTACCCAATTCACCAGTATCTGGATAATTCTTTTGTAATTCTCTTCACTAAGTGCCATATTTCTTCCTGAATTTTTAAATCCTTATAAAAAACTTCCATGCATTCGATTCCTTCATGCAGGAGACCACGCCACGTTCAGTGGCACTCTGTGAGCAGGAAGATCTACTTTGCTCTTCAGACTTCCTACAGTCTGTATTGCAGTGATGTACAAATTGATCATTGGCAGAGCTCGACAACTACTGAACTCCACTATTGGTTTGAGCAATAAAAAGATTTGAAAGTAATTTGAAATTGGAAGTAATTTGAGCTGATGTCTCTTTTCATCTATTTTGTAAGTAGAAAACACACCAAGGTCCAAAACTTCCAAAATGACTAGATAGTTTGTGCATGTGAACTTGCAGATGTGCAACAGTAGGCATTTTAGAGACCTGGAAGAGGTTTCCCTCCAGAATATGTTTTTTTAAAAAACAGATTTCTTTGGGTTGTTTAAAGTTTGAGCCTTAAAAGTCTAAGTAATTTTGAAATCATTGTACAGAGTTCATTAAAAATATGGCAAGTAAACGAAAGGTTGGAAAGGAGCTTTTCTACATCTTCATATTTAAAGCAGTCTCATCTTTAAGAAGAAGAAAATGGCCAAAACAGAAGTGTTTTACGTTACCTTCCACTGGTATGTGAAAATACATACTTTGCTTTACCTTAATTTTGCCAGCTAAATTCTGATGAAAGACAGATGTAAATCTACCATATGTAACAGAAAAGAGATCACTTTAAAAGTCAGTTTTTCCATCTGTAAACCTTTCATAGGATATAACTCTGCCTCAATCTAAAAGCGTAATTTATCAGAAAGCAGCGGTATCAATTAGCACAGTGATTTTGAAAAGTAAGACCAAACAAAAAACATAGCTGAACCAAGCACATCACATTTTGAAGTATAAACATTTTACAGTAGTTTATAAGAATATAATTAAGCTCCCAACTGGAATAATACAGAAACAGCTCTCATACCTTCCCTACATCATTACTCAGTCCCGTCAAACGAAGCTGTGTGTTTTAGAAGCTCAAAAAGTACTCTTAGAAACTCATCTGCCTTTCCCTCTCCTAAAAACACTGAAAAAGGAAAGAAAAAGAAAAAAAGAAAAGAATCAAGATTCCACTTTGGATCTTTAGTGCTCGTTTCTCCCCTTGATGAGCCCCTTGCCACTAATATGCATATTGTAAATTCACGACTGCCTCAATTTTTACATCCAGAAAACCAGTACATTCAACCTGACAGCAAACATTGGTGTTCAGGAAAAGCAGGAACGAGCCATTATTTACTCTCTAGTCCTTGGAGGACAGATCTGTGAACTTTTTCTCTGAAAGCTCTTTTCTTCAAACATATTTAGCAAAAGAATTTTAAGGAACCAGCACTAGAAGCAATTCCTTCATTACATCTTCACACTGATCTGCAACAACCTTACTGCCTCTCAGACAGTAACTAGTGATCATGCAGAGACCATGGTGACCGATATAGGAAAAATGTTGGCTATCATTTTTTGTTATTGTACTGCAGTAACATTTTGCTGTTCCAAAAGAGATCTTTCTGGGCATAATGATATGCACGCAGTAAAACTCTACACTGAAGATCCTACACTCCAAATAAGCAAGACTGAATGACAAATATGGGGAGGATGACTACGGAAAAGATGACAGAAATGGGTAAAGTGACTTGTCCAGAGTAGATCAGATACAGAGAAAGGAGCTCAACCATCTTCACTGAATACTGGTCTGGTATCTTATTCACCAAATCAGTTGAGGGACTTCCAACACCAGAGAAACAAACAGTATTACGTTTATTTCCACATGTCAGCAGAGTTTAAGCGAGATGCAGCTTGAGCAATATGTAGCTTGAATATGAACACTAGTAGAAGCACTTTTGTTTATGAAAACCAGTGTACGCTACATCCAAGTTACTTTGGTATAATACTGAGTAAAATACAATATAAACCAATACCATAATCTGTACCTATACATTTAGCCTTCATGTCTACGTACTTTTTTCCACTCCCTCAAACAGAACACCTTTATCAGTGACAGCTCATATACTCAGATGTCTTCCTACAATCTTACATGATTATTGTTCTGGAAAATAACTATAAAAGTAGTACAGGCTTCTTATAAATTATCTTTCTTGCCTCCCTGTTATCAGTCTTAAATTTTTTTTTTTTTCCCCTCTCATGGCAACTAGGGTCTGAGAATTGAACTGGAGTATCTGTTGTTCTTACTATCACCAGTAATAAAAGACTGAGCTTTGCAAAGGTTGTAAAGCACAGAGTAAAACCTAGATTCTTTCTCTCTACCTGTATTGACTGTGCAGTACTAAGCAGTAAAAGTGTAATAGCTTAGTATGGAAATTTAAGTCAATGACATCCAAAGGAGACGAGATGCTGACTAAGATGGCATTTTTCTTTTTTTTTTTCTTCATGGGATTGTCATAAAATTACTTCACTGCTAACTAAGGGCTGGTAATGGTCAGACGGTCCTCAATTCCCAAGAAATATCTTCAGACAGATGTCTCACTACTAAACTGCTAAAAAAAAAAAATAAAAAATACCCAGAATACAAAAGTCAAGGTCACAGGCCTTGATTCTTTAGAATATTTAAGTAAAAGCTTAAAGTGCTATTTGCCTACTGATAGAAGAGAACACTAATGCATTTGGAATGAGGCGTATGTTTTAGCACTTTGCTGAACTGAGCTGAGGGTAGACTCTTCCTCACAGTATGAGAGTTATTTTATAATAGTTTATTCACTTAAAAGGAGCATTTCAAGAAAAAAGAAAAATACATACTTCTTACTGAAATTCCCCTACTATTGTAACTTACTACTACTGTCATCTAAAACAGTCACAACTGAACATCTCTCAGGCAGTATTTTGGTTTAGAACTGTATATTCTAAAACATTTCTTACACACTCCCAATGCTTCTCAACAGAACACTACATATTAAAAAGTTTCTTGGAGAATGATGAAAATTGGTAGAACAGTTTCAGATGTTTAACTTGACATATAGTTAAATTAAGTGTGCTTGCTCTCTCTTTCTCAAAAAAAAGCATTTAAATCCCTCTCAGGCTGCAATGCTAAGGGAAGCGATCAAGACTGTCACTCAATTTTACAGTCTTTTCTTTCTTTACTATCGTATCTTCTCCCTGGATGTATACTCTTTGTCATAGTAGATACTCCCACGAATTTAAGAATGCTAAAGACTCTCCTTTTTACCTGACTGAAGTTAGCCCTGGAAAGTAGTGACTGGTAGTTAGCATAAATGGGATTAGAATCACAGATTTCAGCTGGATGGTAACAGTACACATCATTTGAAGACCTAACAGGACTGTGCTATGTTAAATAAAGACTGAAGTTAAAAAGGGGGATTTTCACCTATATCGTTAGGGAAAAGGGATGTATAAGATATGTTTACGGCTCATAACAGAAACCAATATATTCAGTTTTAACAGTACTCCATCTTACAAAAAAGTGTCTTGATTAGCTCAGAGCACTTCACAGGTGCAAGTGGACAACACTTCCTTTTGTTGAGACAGGGTGGGATATAAAGAAGTTCAGAGACCTGTCAAGGTTACACCACAAGAAGGTGACAAAGTTACACAATAAGTCACTACTCATTCCCAGCTCTGCTGTAGCAATAAAACTGCGGAGACTGCAATACAATGCCTCTCAAAGGGCTCTGTGCTACTAAATAATACCCAAACAAACATCACACTTTTCAGTACTAACATGTCTAAGGAGTACTTTGAACAAGAGAAAAGTCAAACCGTATCTTCACTTCATAGCTAAACGAGATAAGGCAGTAAAACAAGTACTAAGAAATCTTGTATAACTCACACACTTTCTTAGTCCCATCCATATACCGTTAATTAAGGCTGAGAAATAACTGAGCATTAGAGAAACACTGAATAGGGACCACAGGATTTTATTTGCTTGTTTTTCTCCTCGGTGACAAAACACCAGTACACATACACTTCATGAAAATATAAAAAAAAAATAAATAAATCGGGCAAATAGATAACCCCGAAGACTCAGAGGGGTCCTGTTGTCATGGAAACAAGTCACCATTAATGAGCTTCCCAAGACATGAATGATTAATACCTGAGTCCCGTAAATAAATATTGATTCAAAACCCAAACACACACATAATAAACCCCCTGCCAGCAGCCTAGATAACGGGCAAACAAACAAGACAGCCATCCCGCAGCCTGCGCTCCCCACCGGGTCCCTCAGCCGCGCAGTCCGCACACCGCCTCGGCTGCCTTTCGCACCGGGAGGCACACAAAGTTTC
>NW_009630691.1:0-12742 GCF_000690535.1 Cariama cristata | reverse complement strand
AACCAAAAGAATTTTCACGGTATAGCCCTACTTCACCCCAATGAGGAAATTTCATTGGAGAAATGACTGAAGAACGTTATATGCCACCTTACTAAACACGTACAAAGTCCTGGCTAGTGAAAACGTGGGCAATATTTTCTACAAACAAGTCTGTTTTCACCAAGAATGATTTCTTCACCATTTGTGTATTACTCTGTACCGTATCTGTGTATTTATATCAGAGAGAGAAGAGGGAAAAGCAATTTCAGATTGGGATAATCACACTTTACACACATGCTGCACGTATTATGCCCTACTTAAAAGGTTCAAGGCAGTGAAAATCACTGTGATGCCCAGCCCTAAGAAGTCGCTTCCAGATTTCATTTTGCTATATTATGTTTGTAGAGCTAAATTCTTCTATCAGCAAAATGCTCTCTCTCTCTCTCCCCTGATGTTAAACAGAGTAGTCACATGTACTTCAGAGTAAAATTTGGCTCTAAATAATATGCCTGAAAGATATTTCACCTCGTCCTGTGTATTTCTATTGTTTTTATAAGCTCTGAATGCAGATTTTCACTCTGTTAAAAGGAACAGATATTTTAACAGAAAAATTACTTTGACTGTTAAAAGCAGCAGTTCTTGAACTGAGCCTCAAAAATCAAGTGCTGCAGGGGAGGAGGAGAGGGTAAGCTCAGGCACGGCAGCATCCCCATTAGCAAGTAAGCCTTGGATGAGAGAGCTTTGAGAGAAGGCACTGCCCTGAAAAGTCCACAGGTAAGCTGGGAAAGCCCATTTACAGCATGCACTGGTTTTCACCTCGGTCTGTGTCCTAGAGAGATGTGTTGGAGACATTACTAATGGCCAGTGCACTTGCACTTCTCTCCTTTCATGTCGAAATGAATGGAGACAGCATTTCTTGCCTTCCCATTTCGCCTCTGCCTTTCTCTGTAAAAACACCAGCAAGCGCAAGCTGCGGCCACGGTCCCCCATCAACTGGAAGTGATTTCCTAAGCGAACATGCTCGGAGAAGAGCACTCGTGCCTCTTGCCGTCCCAACGACCTGGAGGGCTCGAAGCACAAACGACTTCATCTGAAGTGAGGAGATGGCGAAGAAAACCCTGGTGTCACGGGGGAGGTCGCTGCTACACCAGTGGTCCGGGCAAGAGAGAAAGCAACACCTCCGGCTGCTCCCCCTCCGGTCCTTCTGCTCTCGGCGGCAATAAAGACGGACTGTCACCTGCTCGGTACAGCCATCCCACAGGCAATAAATGCCCCTTTCTTCCCAGTTACACAATTCTCATTCATTTCTTGCTAAACCACTTCCAAGCACTCACGTCAAATCTTTCGGCAGCTGCTACCCCTGTCCCTAATCCTCCCCTCTCTTTGTTGGGTCCGGCAGGGCTACCCCTCCCCAGCACCGTCAGCGCGGCCGCGGCCAGGCCTCTCGCTCTTCCCTGGCTCACAACGCCAAACCCAGACAAAGAACCCAAGAAAATGCGCGTTTAGCAGCTGCGAACAAGCGACCAACTCATTCTCCCCACGGGGAATGGGAATGGGTCCTGTGCCACCTCAGCACATTTCTACAATAAGTAGCAAAAATGGTTTATTCCTGCCCAGGTACGGAGTTTTTAGAGCAAGGATTACTCTGAGAGGTATAACTTGCAGGGGAATTAATGATCACTGTGCATAAAGGCACCCAACGCTTGCCAAGCCTGATTGCACGGTTTTTTAAACTTACACTAAAGACAGATCATCTAGTTGTGAAACATCTTTGCTGAGAAAACAGAAGGAAGAAGATGTCCCCTAAAGATGCCCTGGTAGCTCCAAGGAAATGTCGTTTGGGATCGGTTAGATGTTGAGTGGAAGATGCTCAGATCTCAAAGCAAATCCACTTGCTGTTGTCAAGCCTTTGAGAAAAGATCTGGTTTGTAGATGCTCAGGACAGAGTCGGTAGGGGTTTTGCACTGGTGCAAAGAAAGGAAACTTTTTGGAAAGTTTTCTGAATGTCTGCTGGTTGACCGAGTTAAATTCTTAACATACATCAGGATTTCTCATGAGCTGACCTGAATATTAGGATATTAGGAAGGGGAAAATCACAGTTGCAGGGATATTGCTGAGGTAATCTGTTAGTGATGGAGTCATTTTTTTCTCTCCTGGCAGACTATCGACTCAAATGGCGATGTTAATAACCTAGACACAAGAGAAAAAAGCAAGCAAGCCTTGGCAGCGATACGTATACTTACCGAATCTGAGACACCTTTGCTTCTAAAGTTGTAAGGCAGAAGCAGGTTTGGTAAGTCACAGAAAATCCTAGCAAATTCCTAGAAGGACAGTTCTTAGAGACATCCCAGTTTTGCAAGGATATCCTACAAAGAAGTGTTCACAGCGGTAGGAAAACTCTGAAGCTCTGATGGAGAATGCCACAAAAAGGCATCAGAGGGAGGTCCAAAACCAGTTTAAAAGTTCACAGTAAAAAAATTTAAGGGGAAAAAAAAAAAAGGAAGAGTTGAAAAAGGGAAACTGAAAAAGTAGGTGACTGTAATCCTGGAAAAAATTCAATGAACCACAGTGCTGTAGCAGTTAGAGAAGACTGAAGCAGAAAAACTTGGTACAGCCAGTAAAGTTAAAAAATATTCAGAGAGAAAACACTATTACATGGTGAAAGCAGTAGCTTCAAAGAATCAGTGGAGGTATTTCAGGCAATAGTAGCAAAGTGATGAACCTACACAGTGAAAAACAAAAAAAGCCTGAAAACAAAAAAAAATTACAAACCATTATGGGAAAGGAAAGCACCATATTACCTTTTGGCCAAGAGGACTGAAAAAAAAAGGAAGTAGAGTGGCACAATTAAGCGAAGTGAATGCCAGGGCGTTGATGAAAACATTCAGAGAAGAATGGTGTCTAACTGGAAGACATCAGAAGTCAATAAAATCCACAACTATTCGTTAAAAATCCTTACTGATCCATATCTTAGCTCAAAATACACCTATAGAAAATGTTGCAAAAGGCTGGAGGGATGGCGCATGCTTATGGAAAAAGAAAAAAAAAAAAAAAGGAAAGAGGTGGAATTATCCTAAAAACCTGTAAGTGACTCACTGATGATCTGAGAGCTCCTCACTGAAACAATCAGTGAAAATCAGAATATTTTGATGGTGGGAGCACCTGGCAGATACCAGAACAAAGCAAGAGCCTAGATGTGGTTTTGATAGATTACACAAAAGCAGCTGAAAGCATGTCACGAAATGGGACTCCAGAAGCATCTGGGACTGGGGAGGGAAGTGCATGAGCTACGACACAGCCACAGCCGTAGAAGACGAGGCAAGAGCACTGTGAAGGACATGGCAGGTGACTTCTTGTCACCTTTCCTCCTTGTTGTAACTTTGCTTCTCGTATTTGCAAAGTTGAGACACACTGAGAATTGTTATTTAGGGACAAAAGAGGAAAGCTTATCTCACGCCTACTTAATACAACTTGAAATTACATAGTCAGGAGGAGGCAAAAATTAATTTCCCAGTTAAAACTGCAAGGCTTTTTTGAAGGAAATAAGAATTTTATTTAGACAGAGCAAGCCTGTCTATATTTCACAACAAAAAAATCCTGTTGAAAGTATCACAGGAGACTGAAACAGGTACTGGGGTGAAAGAATACACAGCAGCACTAAACATTGTAAATATTAGGAATTCTTCAAAAGATTATGATAAAAAACCAAAAGTGACTTTAAAGAAAGAGTGCTTTCAGAGATGTGTACAATTCCTAAAGATATTTCAGCATGCGAAATACATTAAAGGTAATCAATATCTATGCCATCCACTGCAGGGAGAAACTGGACCCGAGGGCACTGTACGGCAGGACAGAGCAGAAATCAGCACTGAATTAAGCAATAAACATGAACGTGGATGTGAGAAAACCTTTTTGTTGATCAGCAGACGACAGAGGAAAAGGGCTGAGCATAGTCAAGGCTATTACAGAGAACTAGCGTACGGTGACAGTGAGCGAACACCGTCTCACTGGGGCTCGGGCAACGCTCCAGGACCGGGTAGGACAGAGGTTCCTTCTAGGCGTCAGCCTTCAGACAGCCAAGCTGCATCGGCAGGGTGGATGGGGAAGAAGCTGCATGGCCTTTGGGTCATGTTTCTCCTGATACATAAAGCACTAGTTTTCCCACTGGCATGTCTACAATACATTCTTTTAGAGCTTTGTACGCATTAAATGTTCCTAAAGAGGCATCGCTTCTGGTAGTCATTTGAACACATCTTGAGGCAAGAATTTTTTTTTTATTATTATTATTTTTTAGCAGTATCAACAACGTTGCACACATATCACTCTGTTTCTCCAACTTTTGGCTCATCTGTCCTTGTGCGACCTGCCAAGGACCCAAACCTCCGTCTTCTCACCTACTGTGACCTTGTGAAATTCTGACTCCCACAGAAACCACCACTCACGGTATGAAAACCCAGACTCTCTCTACTACTACTACTACAACATCTTATGCCCTGCTGTGCCTCCAGATCAGGATGAACACATCCCACCGTTCTACCTGCCATCCCCACCTCTCCCTATCTCCCCTCCAGCCTTTGCCTCCTATGGGGCAATGTCTGCCTCCGAGGGAAGGGTACATTCACTTCGACTCGCGGCGCAGCAGAGGCAGCGGCGTTAGTTGGCCTTCCCTGCCCTGCTAGGCTGCGGCAACCTAAGCAGCGGGGTAAACCCAGCCTGGTTAGAGCTAGCTTGAAACTCCAGCACTCCTGGACCAGTTTCTTTCCCGCTGCTCGCCTACAATTTAGTTTCTCAAACTGCTTAATCCCAAAGAACATCAAGCCGGATCTAGTGGACCGGTGTGTTAATCAACAACAAGCAATCCATTCGGTACTGTGGATGACACAGGTTTTTTGTATTGAATATAGACTGCAGACCTTGTAACATGGCATCACGTCCATTAAGCACAGCATTCACAAATAACATTGAGAAAGAAGAAGAATAGCTAAAACATCATGCAGACTTTATCTTTTGTGTCAGGCTCCTAAGTGATGTAAACAACACTAACACTTACACCAGCTGACGATCTGTCCTGTTAGGTACAAAGTGCCCCAAAACTCTTGCAGTGGACTCCTCATAACCCAAATGCACAGAGAAATTATACAGGGGTTGTCCTTATAAAACCGAGTCAGGCTTTGTGCCGGTTGACTCACAAGCATTGTTTGAAAGATTAAAATAACACAGAATTGCACCAGCTCTCTCAATCTGACCAGGGCTCAGAGGATAAATGCCTTACCTAGTTACATTTAAATGTTCTATCTCAATCTGGTTTAAAACAGAGCAGAGGCTGTCAGCTGCCAATCCGCTGTACTGTTAGGAGAGCAGAAATCCCGCTACGGACCGGGATGTAGGCTCCAGCAAAGAGCCACCCTTAGTATTTCGCTGTCCTTTACTGTCCCCTGCTCCTCAGCTCACTCGCTTCCAAGGATCGTCACTCCATCCCGTACAACTATGTCAGCTCCAAGTGACATGACCCCTTTACTCAACAGACGGCCTTTCTGCCCCGAAGGGCTACGTTATTCAGACGTTGCAGCCCACGTTCCGGCTGCCGAGCTCACGCTGGTGGCTCCCACTCTCACCACTGAAGAGCACAGCGGCAGCTTGCCAACACGAAGCCTGCGAGACCAGTCACGCACACCTCATTTGACTCTCAAATAGGTGGAAGTCCCCGTCTGCGTAAAGCAGAGTCAGAGCCGGAGCCAAACCAAGACGGCTGTGCTCCAGTAGGAGAAGAGGCTTTGAGGAGCCAGTTTAAAGCGGGACAGAAGCCCCGCGAGAAGCCCCAGACAAAAGGCCCAGCATCGCTCCTCTGCCTCTCTGTTGTTTCTAAATTACCAGCACACTTGGGACGTACAACAAAGGCAAGGAGACCTTTCGGGCAATTGCACAAGCAATACCAGTAGGCATTTCATGTAAGGGTTAGCTGAAGATGCATGCATGTCTAATTTCCCATCTAACCCAGCAACACCGCTCTGCGTGGCTCTCCTGCCTATCGCTTACCTCCTTTAACTTGTCCAGCTCATTTTGCAGTGTCTGCTTGGATACTTCCACCTCAATAATTTGCTGCCGAAGGATTTCATTTTCATCTTCCGCTTTGACACGTTTCTCCTCCACGCTCTCCAGCTCGTGGTGCAGTCTGACAGAAACATCTTTGGCTACCTGGGCAGAAGAGCACAAGGGCATGAGGAGGGTCCCTGAGGAGCAACAGCCACCGTACGTCTCCTACAGCAGGAAGGATATTACCGCCCTGGACAGCCAAGAGAGATTTTTAATTCAATTATGAGACTGTTGATGAAAGATTCCAAGCCTTTCAAGTACAAAAATGAATATTCATTTCTAATAAAGAAATCCAAGATGAAAATATATTTGATTACCCGCCTCCAGCTCCCTCTCCACATTACGCCAAGGCAATGTCAGGAACAGCAGGAGGAAACAAGCAGATACCAAACCCGCACATCAAAGTCCCAGCATATCATGTCGATAAAACAAAAGATGAGGAATTGTGCTGTAAAGCTGACAGGTCGTCGATCAAAGCCACATCCGTGCAGCACTCTCATCCACCCAGATTTGCTGCTCTAGCAGCAATCACAACTAGGCAAGAGTGATATGAAAGCACAGAAATATATGCTAGCTTAGGTTTTCTGAGTCCAGCCTAACAAGAATAAATATTTACTCCAAAAACATTGGGAAAGGTGATTCCTCACACAAAATGATGAATTGTGATGAGTCAGCAAAAACAAAGCAAACAAACTAAAAACCCTCAATGTCTCTTTCACTCGAATCTATGTAGAAGATTTTTACTGAGTAATGTATCATTTCTGTTGTGGTAAGGTTATCATTTGTTTTCTAACATAAAAGAGAAAATTAGGTCTGACATTTTCAAAAGTTTGATGACGTGATAGGTTACTCTCATTTCCACTGCTGGGAACCTATCATTCCGGTTTCAGAAGGTTTTATTTTTTGCATTTTAAAGTACAAAATACTTAATAATGCTAGTGGTCAGCAGTCCCTCTCTACAGGAGACACTTCCAAAACAGCTACAAGATAGCAATATTAAGAAAGACAAGTAAAGCTAGATAAGCATCATGCCTATACAAAGCTTAGTCTTGATGGAAATATTTCTGAAAAATATAAAAACTGTGTCAGTATGAACATAATTTTTACAGGATTTTGTGTTTTCATGGGAATAGCATTCTGATTCTCTATCTGGCTTGCTAAAATACTGTAACAGTCTGTTCCTGCTATGAGTAACTTATTAGGCACTAAGAAATGCAACTTTGGCTAGGGTTTTTTTTCTTCAGTCATTTGGCATAAGAAGAGAAAAGGAAGGAAATGGCTTGAATTGGGAAAAGCATATCAGGTTTTGTTTATGCAGTTTTACAAAGCTAAGGTTTTCAGTAAAACCAGTAAAACAAAACCCTTTAAATCTTTCAAACGCACAAATCTAACCTGACTGCACTTCTTTCATTTTGAATCTAAGCACATGTTTTTTTACTCACTAACACATCTTTTTATGATGATAAGCTGCATATTTGTTCTCCACCGCAGAAGAAGGAAATTGATCCTGACGCCTGGAGAACTACTGCCCGCTTCGTGTGTCACCCGCCCATCCATCGCAGGGAGCCACATCCCCGTCTGCTCTCTTCTGCCGTGAGTATGAACCTCTCACCCACCTTTAAATCTTGTTCCAGGCTCCTAATGAGCTCTCCATCCACATGGCCTGTTTGTGCAACTTTCAAGCTTTTCTGTTCCGCTTTCCTGAGACGATATTGCAGAATGCGGCAATTCTTGTTTGCCCGGTCCAGCTCTCGCCGGAGCTCCTGCAGCTGGTAAACATCTTCCTCTAAATAGCTGTCACGCATTTCTTCCATTTCAGCCCGAAGTTCATCCAGCTCATCCTGCGAGAAGTCAAAACAGTGCTCCGTCATACCTCTAAGTCTCGCCCGTGGGAGCAAATCGGAAACATGCTCGCTGGGATACCACGTTAATGAAGTGATACAGATCACAACATGCAGCTCCAGAAGTCATAGGAACAGAAGTTTTATCCCAACATTGACTAATTATGCTGAACTAAATTCATGAACACTTCTTATATTTCTTACAATTACTTTAATAACTAAAACCAGACCAGATGCTCATCGGTCTCCCGAAACTGGTAACACCTTCGTTTTACCATCTCTAATTAAAATAAAAAGTTCATAATACTTTGCCACCATCTGAACTGATTCTTTCCTTTATTTAGACTACAGTAAACCTACTTAACCAAGTACCTCAGCATCTCTGTGTGACGTGCTTTTAACAGCTAGCACTTCCTAAAATTGAAATTGTCCCTTGAAAATTTTAATGAATTTTTACATCAAACACTGAACTGCTCCATATGAAAACGCTGTCCCACCTGCGCCTAGCACCGTGCACACGCTTAACGACAGACGGGCCGGGTGCGGGAGAAAGGGGGTCTCCGTGGTGTGCATGCACACTTCAACAACAGGACCACAGGGACAAAATAAAACCTGTGCCCGTGGCAGTAACCTGGTCGTTCTTTTCTGGGCACCATGAACTGTCCCAATTCCACATTATACCGTGAGCGGCACATGCTCTCTGAAGTCAGATTTAAAGATTTACGGCTGAACAGGATAAGCTCTACCATTCCCATTTGTTTAATCTGTGCATGACTGAAGCTCCAGAGCTAAAACTCTTACAAAGGTCTTCCAAGCACAGGGCTACAAGCCATTAAACTACTGCGTGAGAGGAAAAGTGAGCCTCTACCAACTTTGAACAAAGTCAAGGGGAAAAAGAAAAGAAAATTTAAAAAAAAAAAAAAAAAAATCAAGAAAAATAGCCAGGAGGAGAGTATTTGAAACGATCTATTAATTCTTAAATTGTTTTCTCTAAAATTGCTTTTGATATTATAAAGACCAAATATTCTGTGCAAAACACAGCTTAAATAAGATCCAAGGAGAACTTGCGCTGGCGCCAGCTGCACTGTCACCTCACTCCAGATCCGTAAGTGACACTTGACATACCAAGGATGCCTGGAGAGTATTTCGCACTCGTACCGGCTGGAGAAGGCACTGCGACGGAGTCAGCTCCCTTGGCAAAGCCCCCCCCAGGCTGGACCACCCTGTCCAGTCCCTGCACGACCATCTCTGCCTCCAGCCCCTGGTGGGCTTCCCAACCATTCCTCCTCCCCACGGCCTAACTGGATGGGCGGTCGTGTTTTTCCTGATATTCACCGCGCTCCACCGGAGCTTTAGTAGCAACCGAGGGCCAGATCTTGTCTGTGAGCACAGCCCTGACCAAAGGAACACGTGTCGAACTTCTTTAGCCTCATCAGCACAGTCATGTTAGACTTAGTGTGTTACTCCTACCACAATCCCATCCGCATATAAAAACTCCAGTATTTATACAGCTATGTTTTAACTTCACTTAGTCGAGCCAGCATAAGTCAAATTTTAGGTGAGCAGAAGGCTTGTTATCTCCGGATGACCCCTCTGGGCTGGGCGGCGAGGCTCTGCTCCTCCAGCACAGCCCTCCCAGGGCTCCACTCGCTTCTCCCTAGATGCTCGGGAAGGACAGACAGGTTTTCTCGCAAGCACACGACATCGCTATACATTCTCCGTATACTGATTTCGGCTGTAGGGGCTTCCCATCCCACGATCTCCCTGGGACGGCTGCAGGAGCAGGATATTTGTGTGGAGGGAGAAGCCCAAGGGTTACTCCCCAGGGCGCTGGATCATGCTCCCCCCATACGCTGCCTGAAAAGGCATAGTGTAAGCGCAGTAAGAGAAGCTGCCCTGGCAGCAATGACAGCCTCACAAGTTGCCGATACATTAGTTAACCACAAAGAGCAGACTGTAAGGAAGCAAATGAACGCTGCAGACCAAACCCAGCAGGATTCTTTCAAAACAGCTGATGGTCTAGGCCCTATCTACCCCTCCTCTGGGTATAGCCAGGTACTCTGGCCACTTTACAGCCAACACACCGGTGAAGTTTTGATAAATTATTGCTATTTTTAAAAAGAAAACCACAGGAACATATACTTGAGTGAACTGGAGAGGAGACCTGTTTTTCTTTTTAATGTACAAAATTCTTCACTATACTTTACATTTACAGACGCTTACAAGAGGTAAAGTAAAAGTTTACCCAGTAAAGATGGAGATGCAGAAGAAAATGTCAAGGTTTTAGAAACTGATGAGAGAGTAGCAGTGGCTTTTGAACCTAAGAGAAGGAGTACACGTCTGTGTCATTAACTGGGTATTTTGGCCAAGGTACTCAGACCAAAAATACAGTCTTCACCTCTCAGAGCTCATACAGCCCTCTGGGACGAACAGGACCAGAGTTGCTGCTTAGGGCTGTCTGCAGACTCAGTTCAACCTACCTCAACTAGTTTTAAGTTCAATTAACTTTTTAATACCATCTTCAGAATGTTAATGTTAGATTAATAATTTGGTTGTAGTTTGAGACTTTTGAAACACAAATCCACAATAAAGGAAAACATCTGTCATCACCAAATTGATGGGATCTGGTTTATAATCTACTGTTTATATTTAAGAACTAAGCAATGGCTTTTGTGTCTTAAGTGGCCTGCAAAGAGCAATTATAATGTTACTGCTCATCTCTTAAACTTCCTTCTTATCTGTATCAGGTTTGGGAATCAGTCATTCTGGTTGGTTTCTAAAGACAAATAATCCACAATATTTGACTTCAAAGCATCTATTACAACCAAATTTGGAAAGTGAAACTCACGTCATTTTAAACAACCCAATCCCTGGCACTGTCATCCCATTGAAACGGAACATTCCCAGATCCTCCCAGTGGGCATTCCAGCTCTCCCAGCCCTAACAGTCACTCCATCTCTGTTGGAGACTGGAACCCAATGTCTTTCCTCCCACTAAAGAAGTTCCCCAAAGAGCTGCAAGCGTTGGCACGAGCTATATTTCAGGAGATAGGCCTGGCTTTTACCTCCAGGAAAAACGTAGTTTTCTCAATTTGCCTTAACAGCACAACTCTGACTTTGCAAGTCTGCGATTTTTATTCTTATAATCAAAACCAGAGGAAGCATAAATACAGCAGTTTGCTTTTCTCCAGTATAATTTTGCAGATCAACTACAATTTAGGATACAATCAAGAAAGCCGTACTTTAAAACCTCACAGAGTTCTCCTCTCAGATTCTTTTTTTTGAACTGAATTGAGCTTCTTTTCCACACTTCATTTTTTTTCCTACTCCCAAAACTTTCATATAGGAATCAGACTGTGTCCTGACCCCTTGCATACAGGAATACAGCATCCTTCGGATTAACTTTAAAACACGGCAACATCCATGCCAACACAATGAGGAGGGCACAACCAGTTTTGACCGTATGAGGAGCAGCAGCCTCGCCGCAGGGCTGGACGCAGCGCCAGCAGCTCTCTGCTCTATCGCTGCGATGCTCGGGGCTTGGACCTACGTAGTCTGCCCAGCCCAGGAAGGAAAAACCCAAAGGGGACAGATTAAATCTTTTTGAGTAGCAAGATGAAGTCCTATTTTTATATATTAAAAATATATGTACAGGAGTATGTCACCTCTGAAATGCCAAAATATAGGAAAACGCTATGTGGCTTAGGTTTTGTATGACAGCACATAATTACGGATGCTGGGATAATCTTTTACTAGTTACAGTAAAGACATAAGCTTTCTCTCGATACAGGCCACAAAACCAGTGGCTAGGGTGTAGATGCTTCCAGTCATAACAGCTTATTCTCCTTGGTAGGTACTGGTGACTCTGCCACAGATGCTGAAACCTTGCGCCAGCGTCTCCTAAGTCAGGGCTGTTTCGATCACACCTACAAAAGCAGGACAGTTTGAACCCCACCTCTAAAGCGATGCACAAACACAAAACAGAGGAAGAGAAGTTGAAGACCGAGGGAAGTGGAAATTACAACTGAAACCATGATGGTCCTATTTACTAAACCGGCAAACCTACCGCTTTGAAGGAGAACACGTCAATCATCAGTGAAACCAAAGGTAAATGCAGCAAAGCCAGAACCTTAAAAATCCCCAAATCAGTAGTTCACAAAAGAGGTGCTTTGGCTGTGAGGCAACTGGAAACACCAGATAAACCCAATCTCTGACTTCATTAAAACTGTTGTTCTTATTACTATTATTATTGTGAGTGACAATTAAAGCTCTTTCTCTCAGGAGGTATTGAGCTTCGTACCATGGACTTTATTATTGTAAAACGGAAGAAAGAGATCAGAACAGGCACTTAAAAGTAATGAAAACAAACAAGTAAGAAAGCGGCCATCCCTCTTTGTGCATCTAAAAACTGGAGAGAGAGCCTGCTCCCTTCCTTAAACAGGGAGAACCTGCTCCAGCATCCCAAAGGGCAACTGAAATTGGGAGGTTAAGTGCTGGCGTAAGAAGCTCCACTTTGCTCTAAGTTCCTGTAGGGGATAAGAGCCTCCTCTTGATCCCTTTTAATTTAATGGTAATTACATCATTACCTTCAGTAAGAACAGCACCAGGCAGAGAGTCCTGGAAGAAAAAAAATATTGTTTAGGAAAAAGCTGAACTGCTTTTCTTTCCAGACGTCATCAGAAAGAACAAATGGAAGCGCAGGAAAGAAAATAACTTTCTAGTGGGCAGCTCTTTCCAAATTTGCAGTAGAAATCCAAGTTGTTCCTGCTCCCGACTCTAACCGCTTACGGTTTGGGGTACGCGGCCCCTAAAGGCCAGCTGTTCGGGGTC
>NW_009630690.1:0-779 GCF_000690535.1 Cariama cristata | reverse complement strand
TTCATCTTGCTTCTCCTTTTCTTTGTCTCTATCTTTGAAGTACCATTATTTTCTGGGCTCCCATAATTTGTCTGGTGGTCGCCATCTTTGAGTTTGGCACGCTAATGATTTGCATCCCTTCTACAACAGTAGAAATTAATCTTATAAAACAGGGTATTAAACAAGGTATAAACATTAGTCCAGCCAAAGCACATAGAAGGAAAAATCCTGCCTTTTTCCACTATGCTATTCCTAGCATTCCATCCCATCAACTTGCATCTACTATGGATTTCCATTTTTGTTCAGGGACATGGGCTAATTTCCAGATATCAGTTCCTACATTTAACACCACCTCTCCATTGTAATTACTATCCCTTTTATTGCATTTTTAACTATTTGCTCTTTAGCTTGATTCTGGACTCCTCCTCCATCTGGTATATTCCAGTGTCCTAATTTATTGAAACATACCCATGTTTCCCCTTGTGGGCATCCAATTCCAAGCCTAGTTCCTCTCGGGTCTCGGTTTTTCCCTACCCAGTATTGTTTTCCTTCATAATAACCGGTTAGTAACTCGCGCTAGGTATCTATTCATGAATGTATGCTCAGTAAAGCTATATGAGATCCCTACCGTAACGAATAATTTGATAACATTTGCTACAATCTTCCCGAGAATATGGAACTTGGCTAAGGATTAACAAAGTCCAAATTATTATCGAGGTCATCTTTTGATCAAGGTCCAGTATAGCTTGTATTTCCAACACTCATGCCTACCGGATTGCAGCCGACAGCAGAGTAAGGGT
>NW_009630689.1:0-1568 GCF_000690535.1 Cariama cristata | reverse complement strand
CGCTTTTCATCCTCTGGTAGTTCATTATATCGTGGAGCTTCATCGGCGCGTGTCACTTCCTCTTCTTCTGGTGACATGTTGAAATTTTTGCCTTCTGGCCAGTCCATGATTACTTCCAAGATTCCTGGGTGATTAGCATTTCCTATTCAAGCTCTCTGTACGATTAATGCAACCCACTTACTCCATGTAGCATCGGTTGCATGATGAGTAGATGAAGCTTTACCTTTGAACATCCAGCTTAGCACTGGTAACCGGGGTGCCAGGAAAAGTTGTGCTTCAGTGCCCACCACGTCCAAAGCAGCTCGAACTCCTTCATAGGCTGCTAATACTTCTTTTTCAGTTGGAGTGCAGTTAGCCTTGGAGCCTTTGTACCCTCGACTCCAAAATCCTAGGGGTCGACCTCAGGGCTCTCCTGGTGCCTTCTGCCAGAGATTCCAGGTAGACCCATGGTCCCCAGCTGCCGTGTAGAGTACATTTTTAATACCTTGTCCAGTTCGGACCAGTCCAAGGGCTACGGCGTGCACTATCTCCTGTTTAATTTGTTAAAAGGCCTGTTGTTGTTCAGACCCCTAATGACATTCATTCTTTTTTCGTGTTACTTGGTAGAGAGGGTGTACAATCTGACTGTAGTCAGAAATACGCATTCTCCAGAAGCCCACAACGCCTAAGAAGGCTTGTGTTTCTTTCTTATTAGTAGGCGGGGGCATGGCTGTTATTTTACTGATTACTTCTATTGGGATCTGGCGACGCCCATCTTGCCACTTAATTCCCAGGAATTGAATCTCTCTTGCAGGTCCCTTGACTTTCCCTCTTTTGATGGCAAAGCCAGGTTCCAGAAGAATTTGTATTATCTTCTCATCTTTCTCAAAAACTTCTGTGGCTGTGTTACCCCACACAATGATGTCATTGAGGTACTGCAAGGGTGTGGGGGCTCCGCCCTTTTCCAGTGCAGTCTGGATCAGTCCGTGGCAGATGGCCGGGCTGTGTTTCCACACCTGGGGCAGTCGGTTCCAGGTGTACTGGATGCCCCTCCAGATGAAAGCAAACTGCGGCCTGCACTCTGGTGCCACAGGAATAGAGAAGAATGCATTAGCAATGTCAATAGTGGCGTACCACTTGGCTGCCTTGGACTCCAGTTCATAGTGGAGTTCCAACCTATCTGGCACGGCAGCACTTAGGGCTGGCATGACTTCATTCAAGCCACGATAGTCCACTGTTAAGCTCCATTCCCCATCAGACTTTCAAACTGGCCATATAGGACTGTTAAAGGGTGAGCAGGTCTTACCGATGACTCCCTGATCTTCTAACTGTCAAATTCATTTGTGAATGGGGATCAGGGAATCTCAGTTGGTGCGATATTGCCGTGGGTGCACCTGCTGTTCTTCCACTTTCAGCAGCCCCACAACAGAATGGTCTTCTGAAAAGCCAGGCAAGGTAGACAGCTGTTTAATATCATCAGTCTCTGCAGCTGCTACACCAAATGTCCACTGATACCCTTTTAGGTCCTTGAAATAACCTTTTCATGCACAGTCTATACCCAGAACACATGGAGCCTCTGGGCCAGTCAC
>NW_009630688.1:32154-36357 GCF_000690535.1 Cariama cristata | reverse complement strand
TTTTACCACAGTAGCCAGATTAAGTTCTAAGTTCTCACGGCATCTTTGTAGTCCTGCTGAGATGCCTGCTCCTTCTTCCAAAGGTCATAAACTCTCCTTTTTTTTTCCTGCGTTCCAGCCAAAGCTCTCTGTTCAGTCAGGCTGGTCTTCTTCCCCACTGGCTCCTCTTCCAGCACATGGGGACAGCCTGCTCCTGCACCTTTAAGATTTCCTTCTTGAAGAATGTCCAGCCTTCCTGGACTCATTTCCCCTTCAGGACTGCATCCCAAGGGACTCTGTCAACCAGGCTCCTAAACAGGTCAGTCTGCCCTCTGGAAGGCCAAGGTGCCAGTTCTGCTGATACCCCTCCTTACTTCTCTGAGAATCAAAAACTCTTGTAATTTCATGATCGCTATGCCCAAGATGGCCTCCAACCATCACAACACCCACCAGTCCTTCTCTGTTCACAAACAACAGATCGAGTAGGATGCCTTCCTTATTCGGCTCACTCACCAGCTGTGTCAGGAAGTTCTCTTCCACACACTCCAGTAACCTTCTAGACTGCTTCCTCTCCACTGTATGAAGTCCTCCATGAGAACAAGGGCTAGAGATTGTGAGACTTCTCCCAGCTGCTTATAGAATATTTCCTCTGCCTTTTCATCCTGGTTGGGTGATCGATAACAGACTCCCACTATGATATCTGCCTTGTTGGCCTTCCCCCTCATTCTTACCCATAAACACTCAACCCTTTCATCACCATCATTAAGCTCTAGACAGCCAAAACACTCCCTAACATACAGAGCTACCCCACCACATCTCCTTCCTTGCCTATCCCTTCTGAAGAGCTTATAGCAATACATTGCAGCATTCCAGTTGTGCAAGTCATCCCACCATGTTTCCGTGATGACAAATATATCATAGTTTTCCAGCTGCACAATGGCTTCCAGCTCCTCCTGTTTGTTGCCCACGCTGCACACATTGGTGTAGATGCCCTGTAGCTGGGCTATTGACCCTGCCACCTTTTTTAGGGGAGAAGCCCTGATTCCTATGTGACTGTTCTCAGGTGCCCCTGTGGTTTCTAATGCATCACCACCCTTGTGTCTTTGGTGCTGCATGGCTCTCCATCCCCTGCCTCCACTGTGATGGCTAAGGAGCATTCATTGCTGCTCTGGTTTGCTTGGCTTTTTACCCTGTTGCATTCAACTCCACATAAATCACCGTTGTGGACTCCATTCCCCAGGCTTGTCAGTTTAAATCTCACTTCATCAAGTTTTCTAGCCTGTTGGCAAGGATTCTTTTGCCTTTTCTAGTCAGGTGGATCCCATCTCTCCCTAGAAGGTTATAGTCATCAGTGTCACATGGTCATGAAAGCCAAACCCCTGGCAATAGCACCAGCCATGTAGCCAAGTGCTGATTTGCATGATGCATCCTTTCCTCTAACTGGTGAAATAGAGGAAAAGATAATGTGAGCACCAACCCCCTTCAATCACACCCCAGAGATTTGTAGTCTTGCTTGATTCTGCCCAGGTTCTGGCTTGCTGCATCATTCACACCTACCTGAAAGAGTAATAGCGGATAACAGTCTGTGTTTCTAACAAGTTGTGGCATCCTCTCAGTAACATCCCAGACTTCAGCACCTGGAAGGCTGCAAAATTCACATGATTCCCCATTGGGCCGACTAATGGGTGCCTCGGTGCCCCTTAGCAGGGAGTTACCCACTACAAGCACTCATCATTTATTTTTGTGGTTTCTAGTGTGTGCTTCTGATATTGTTTCTCCCTGCGGAGCTTACTCCTGTCTTCAGCTGTTAAGACATCCTATCTGCTCCTGGTTGTTATGCAGGAAGGTAGAAAGTAAAGCAGAGTCCTGTTCTTATGGGTCACCAGCGTCCATGGTGCCTTGTTTTGAGGAGCGTCAACCATAACAGACTGGTTGTGAAAACATTCATTTCTTTCTTCTTCAGCCCCTCTAATACTGCACAGTCTTCTCCCTGTCTCCTATAACTCTGCCACCTCATGTGACAGATCCTCGATCTGCTCACATCTTTCTCAGGTACTTGCTTGTTCCTCAGGATGAAGGTCTGGCCACTCATTGCAACCTGAGGTCTGCACTGCAATCTCCTTCCTTAGCAGTTCTGTCTGGGTGGAAGCATTGGACATTTTGGGGGTTGTTGCAGTAGAAACCCCAGCTTTCACTCTGAGATGAGTGTCCACCACTCTACTAAGAAGGGCAGACGGAGGTGACCAGTTTCAGGAAGAGAGGGTGGCCCTCCTTGTGCAAACTTCCACACCACAACTTGGTTGCTGGCACTCTTTAGGGCTGCCTTTTATACTCTGGGGTGGTTTTGGCTGTGGTTGCTCTGTCCCCACCCAGGTCTCATCATCCTTGTTGGTGAGAGCTGGTGGCTCATGGCAGCTCGCTCTGCTCACGTGGCATTTCGCTGGCTGAGGAATCTCCCTGTACGCTGCCATCAGCTGCTCCGCTGCCGACCAAGCCAGCACCAGAGCTGATTGTCTTGGCGAGTGTCTCCTGCAATTTCCCAGGAAATCATTCAACCTCCAAATTTGGAAGATCTCAGAGGATATTTAGGAGATCAAATGACCTGGGTGAAGGCTTTGGTCCCTGCATCATCTCAGCAGTGCACTAACAAAGCAGTTTCTCTTCTAGTCTCTGTCTATGCTGTCTCCTCTGTAAGACAGAGGTGTTTACATTCTGAACAGAAACAACACCAAGGTCACATGTCTTGGGCTTTTGGAAAGCAGAAATGATAAAAAGTGCTACAAAAAGTCTCACCGCTTTTGCTTATGTGTTTTACTACGTAGCATTATTGGGCACATCTAAATGTGGAATAACTGATCATCTGCTTTTCCACACAGAGAATCGGGTGGTAAAAAAATACGCTGCTAGTGAAATACTTGAAAAAGGAGCTGAGCAGCTTAGTTTGTTCAACTTAGTCCAAGCTATTGTCTGTCCTAATCATGAGGCTTGAGATTTCTCTTGACGTAGGTGACTAGTTTTTCTTTGTACAGCCTCAAGGATGTGGAGCTCTGCCCATATCCCCCTGTCCAACAGGACATGTGAGATGCAGTAAAACTTTCAGGCCTCAAAGATCAAATTCCAGGGCACAGGAGAGCAAACCGTGGGCCTGCTAAGTGGTGCAATGAACTGGAGGAGATCCTTGTTATCCTTCTCCCCTCTCAGATCTCATTTCAAACCTCCACAGTGTCAGTTCATATCTTTCATCTTTTTGACAGAATAAAATAGTCTTGGAACTTTCACTGACAAGATATCAGTTATAATATTTAATTCTTAATTTCTTTGCTTTGCCAGCAATTGTCGATGATCTTTTAAAATTTGTTTTCTGTTTAGAATTGCTTAAACAACTTTTTTTTTTGCAAACTGGACTTCTTTCTTCATCTTTCCATTGAAAAAGAGATCTATGCCAGGTCCCTGTGTGTGTTGAGATTTATACTGAAGTATCCTACAGACGAATTAATTTGCCAGCCAGAAGCCTTCAGTGACTACATGGACATAAGAGCTTCCTTCAGCCAGCTGGCACAAGAAAGAGAAACATTCCAGAAGAGCTTCTTGCCTCTAAACGCCCAGTGCTCCCACCCCCACTTCATCAAACAAATAGCTTTTGCAGCATGCCTGGAAGTACATCAAATTGAGGCTATTTTGAACCAAGGGAAAGGAATACATTCCAGACTCCTGGGGCCTCCATTGAGAATATGCAGCTGCCAGCACCCTTTCTCTTTGTAAGAGAGGGATCCAGACCAAACTCTACCACTGGCCACAGCTGTAGCAGTGTTGTATTTTGTGGATTTCTCTGCAGGATTTGCTTTGAGTAGTTTGTTGGGCATTCACCATTCAGAGAGTAATATTCAGGCTGAATGAACTGGTCCCTTTTTCCTTTTCTACAATAAAGATTATGCTTCAGCTGCAGCTACAGAGCCCAGTTTTAGAGGGAAGTTGAGAGGAGAGTTGATAGCCAAGGCTAAGTCCAATTACTTTAAATATAATCACAGTCTTCACATGCTTTTAATACTTGAACTTTTTGCTAAACAGAGGAGAGAGATGAGCTTGTAACTACAGTTAAGGAACCTAAGTGATATTTGAATCCCTGGAATACTGTTTTTAGTTCTGTATGTATACTGTCACTTCAGAAAGCAGAAGCAGAACGTTGTTCCTTTACTCCAAATGGGTTTTCTTGAAGACAAAATC
>NW_009630688.1:11032-32123 GCF_000690535.1 Cariama cristata | reverse complement strand
AAGAGGTAAATATCTTTGTACAAATGATGACCCTCATCATTCCTTAGTGTCTGTACTGAAGCATTTCTGTGCCATGCATTACCAGGCCAGTTTGTTGAGCTGCAGGATGATGCTTTCACCTGGTGATTACAGATGCTGTCTATCTTTTCTAGTTCACCTTTTCCCCTTTCCCTTGGGGGACAATCAAATTCTAATTAATAGGGATTAGAAAAAGCAGTGCTTCAAATAACACAAGTGTACGCTCAGATATTCTGTTCTTTCAGGGCATTAATTATCTACACTTCAAGTACAACTTGGCAATTCCTGCTATGTTTACTGCTTTCAGCTCTGTAACCACTTTACAAATAACATTTCTGCCAGTGGAGTGGTATTGCAAGCTCCAAGGCCCTCTGTAACAGATGTAGTCGAATCTTGATAGTGTAAAGCTTGCAGAAAAATGTTGCTACTACACGATAACTGCAACATCTCATATGACAGACTAAGAAGTCAGATTTCTCCAAAAGAACAGTATGCTTTAAGAGTTTGTACCTTGATGTTGCAATTCCAAGCTTTGCCTTATTTTTACTTCACTTTTGGTTAGACTGTGCTTTGGTTAGCCTGCACAAAACCTCATCCTTCCCAGGGTGAAATAGCTTTAAGCCTTCAAGCATCTACCTGATTCTGGCTACAGTACATGCAAAAGATCGTGAATTATGCAACCATATATATTTACCAAATGCTAACTATAGCTCCTGGGGACATTATCTCATCATAAACACATTGCAGGTTGCTGTGCTGTCTCAGGGACAGTTACAGTGCAATCAGTAGTCTTCTGAGATACGCAAACAGCAAATTTTAAAGGTAGGCATACTGTATGGCACTGGCATACTGTATGGTATAGCCATATTGCATGGTACCATTGGCAGAGTGGTTCCACTATAGACAGTGGCGTTTCAAACACATGACTGCACTGCAGGGAACTTCCCTCATAAAGTCTTTGGCTTCAAACACCCACTCAAGCTGGAGACAGGGATCTCTCTTATTTGGGTTTGACCACCTGACACAGTTAATTGATTTAGAAGATCCACTGGTCTTCAGTTGTTTGGCTTAGTTATCTACTCTTAGTTACTTCTGGTTTGTTTTGATCACCTAAATGTTTCTTACACGACTGACACATTTTAAAAAGAATAGTGAATGCTGAGTTTTGTATATTTTTTTATACAAATGAAGTTTCCCCACAAAAATTAGTCAAATTTCCTGAATTCAGAAAAAAAAAAAAAATCAGAAGTATACAATTTTTCAAATGTTTGTTTGTAATGGAAATTAAAGCAAAGCGTTTTTCTCAAGATTTTAGTTTTGGTTACCTGCCCCACAAGCTAAGATCTGAAAAAAAATAAAATCACTTATTTGCAGGCTGCCTCTTTGGTGAGTGATAGAGATGCCATTGGGATTGTTTAGGACTTAGACAGAAAGCTCTTTTCTCTTTCTGCCACCTTCTTCCCTGAAGTCATTTGCCACCACACACCATGATGCTGTGAGGCCCAGGTTCTGTGGTTGAAGGCATAGATGTCCCTCACACCAGTGTCTCTGGAAGGGGTTTAGACAGGATCTGTCCTGACCAGACTGTGTTTGGAGATGAAGGAGCCTCTTTTCCTCCCTGAGATCCCACCACGCAGCTGAATTGCAGCCTCAACCCTTTGCTCCATGCAGGGGAGCCCACACTGACTTCAGCAGGCAACAGAATCACTCCACTGTGGAGCTCGGCCAGGACCATGTCTCTAGTTCCTTGTTTCCTCTGTTGTTGGAGCCACTGCGGCTGGCATGACATACAACTGGCTTAGTGCATGTTTACAGGTACCGTTGTAGTGTCTGTACATCTCCCACTACTATTCCAAATGGAATTTACGCATCCCCATGGATGCTTTAAATAGCTTCATGACCCCATGATGACTGCCAGGGACCTGGTGTATTTAATATCTATTGCAGAAGGAGCCTAAGGCATGAAAAAGTACCTCTGTTTTAGGGAGATTGCTGCCTCTTGAATGTCATAGAGTCATAGAATGGTTTGGTTGGAGGGGACCTTAAAGATCATGTAGTTCCAACCCCCTGCCATGGGCAGGGACACCTTCCACCAGACAAGGATGCCCAAAGCTCCATCCAACCTGGCCTTGAACACTTCCAGGGATGGGGCAGCCACAGCTTCTCTGGGCACCCTCTGCCACTGCCTCACCACCCTCACCAGGAAGAATTTCTTCCTAATATCTCATCTCAATCTTCCCTCTTCCAGTTTAAAGCCATTGCCCCTTGTCCTGTCACTCCATGCCCTTGTCAAAAGTCCCTCCCCACCTTTCTTGTAGGCCCCTTCAGGTACTGGCAGGCTGCTCTAAGGTCTGCCCGGAGCCTTCTCTTCTCCAGGCTGAACAACCCCAACTCTCTCAGCCTGTCCTCACAGCAGAGGTGCTCCAACCCTCAGATCATCTTTGTGGCCCAACACCTAGCCCAAATAACTGCAACAGTGCTGTAGGGAGGCTCAGGTGGGGCTGGGAAGGGTGAAAGCCACAGAGTTGGGGCTCAGGCTGGGAGTGAGGGAGCTACATGTGGGATTAGGGGAGGAAGGATGGAGAATCTAGTTTGTTCCAATAGTATTTTGTCAGTGATTATTCCCATGTGAATGTTGGAGTGTTACTTCAGATATGAAGCTGCAAGCGTTTCAGATGGGATTCCAGTAGGGCTGAATTCTCCTTTTACTGTTTGACTTCAGCTATAGGCAGTAACAGGAAAATTTGGACCTGCAGGATGAAACTCCAACACACAACCTAACCCCAACCCTCTCATTGCATACAGTAATAATGAACTTTTAGCTGTCTGATTCCCACATATCAGTCTCTTCCAGCACTATGTATTCAGATGGCTAGGAAGAAGACTGCCTTAGATTTTAAATTGATTTTGAAGAACTTTTCAAGGCTTAATAGTAGCAAGGCTGTAGTGTCAGCCCTTGTACTAGTTGCACAGTTGTTACAGGATTTTTCTGCAAAGACAAAAATTAACTTTGTGTAACAAACCCAAGAGCAACATTTGAATTATGCCTATGGTCACCAGTAAAAGTGTTTATTTTTGAACAACTTGGCACACTCGGTCCCCTTGTTCCCACAGCCTTGCTTTCTGTCTTCCTGCTTTACTTGAAAATTGTTTCTCCTTCCAGCCTGTTCCTCAGTGTTTTTTTAGTTTAGCTTCTTGTTTCTGCCACTGTGATTCCCTGAAACTTCTGTGGTTTTTTTATGAATATGTTATCATGCCTAAACTAGATAAACAGATGTTTTATTCCCCACTGATGTGATGATGGATCTTTTTTTTGTTGTTTCATTTTGGGCAATGTCTCTCACTAGAGCACTTTCGATCGGGGCAACATAAAGATGTCACTGGAGATGTTCAGTACACCTCATTTAAATGTGCTTTGCATTTTCTTTATCGCATGTCTCTTAAGTCTGTGTCTGATGTGTGGCTTTGAACGAACGACTAGCTGTTTGATTTTGGGGCTGAGAAGGGTCTGGCACTTGGGCAGGCATCTGTCTCAGATGAGTTAATGCCTGTGGAGCCATACAGCAGAGCTCATATTAGTAGCACAAGTACTAGGGGACTGCATGCTCACAAACCTCCCAGCCCCATTAGTTGGCCTTCCCTGCCTCTCCCAGGGTACTCAAGGCTCCGACCAGTGCTGACATTTTGCAAGTCTTCTGCTTTAGGCATGCAAAGATCTCAGAAATGAAATTCCTGGACTCTACATGGCATTAGCAAGAAAAGGAGCTACCTCCTGCACCTCCTCACCCACCCTGGCATCCCAGCTCTATTCTCCATGCTTCTGATGTTATACACAATTTCCCTTCTCCATCTCTTTCCAAAATTACCTGCATCATCCTCTTTTTTTTTTTTTTTTTTCTGTTTTCCTTTCCCAGAAGTTTTATACTATACTCCTGGCTTCTGTGTGTAATTGTAAATGAGAGGGATTAGTGTCAGTCTGTAATCTCTGTTCTGTACTGCTAGGGCACAATTCATGCTCTTCAGTTAAGACATTGTTGATTTTAATATTTTCCCATATATTTAACACTAACAAATCATGGTTATGTGGCTGATGTCCATTAAAAACTTCCATAAATTCTTGTCTATGATTAATATTTTCCAACCATAGTACAATGACAGTACAGTAAGAAAACTTGGTTCTTGGTCACATTAGTTATACATTTTTCTGTGATTTAACTTCTTTTTCACTCTTCGTGATTGGGATGTTATTGAATCCATCAAAACAAAAGCAAAATATAAATTAAGCCTGGTAATTTTCATTACATTCCTTTTCCAGATGGATTCTGAGAGGTTTTGGAAGACCTTAATCCAGAATATATGAACAAAGCCTATAGAATGTAATAGTGATAGAACCAGTAGAGGTTTATAAACCTAAGGATAAAGACTGTGTCTTTTGTGTTGGGATTTTTTGAACCAGACTATTGAATTTGAGAGGAGGGATCATTTTTTAAATTAAATTCTACACACTCTAAATAAAAATCTATAAAAAGATATCACTTTATATGAAATTCTGAAGTTTTTACAGAAAGGAAAATGAGGAACCAGTTATCACAAGATTTATAACAAAAGCAAAGTGAAAAAAATGAAACAAAAGTCTTGAGAAATGCTTCTGTAGAAGGCAGAAAAATATTTGTATGCTGAGTTAATGTCAAAGTAACCCTTTTTTTTTTGCTTATGGAATGAAATACCATTAATCATTCATTGTTTGGTGGCTGCTTGATTAAACATAATTCTGACACAACTTCTTTTCAATGTCACTGGTGGAAAATGTCTACCACACAGCAGAAATCAACATCCATCATACATCTAATTCCATACCTGTCCTTTCAATAATCTGCTTGTTTGTGCCACTCACTACGTTTGCTTTTCTTAAATCTCCTTAGACTGTACATTGCAAAGAGCAAGGTCTGGTTTTCAGCTTGTGGATATACAGCGTGTAACTCAATAGTTCCCTGGCAAATTTAAGGTGCTATTGCAATACTAAATGACAGTAATAACATTTTGAAATTAAAATTTTTCCTAATTTTTTTACATCTTTTATTCTTATAGATATATCTGGTATCTTTAATCCTTTCTAAGTTTCATGTTGCACACAGTGTGCAAAGATACAATATGGTAGGCAGTAGTATGTTGGGCCACATACGAAGAAATACAAGCATACATAGAGATTTCTCTGTGTAACCTTTTTCTTAGGAGATGGAATACTGGCAATTCTAACTGATCTTTTATTTGCTTTATGAATGTGTGTATTTTATTTTCTTTTCTTCCCTGACTTCAGCAAGCAGTGGTCTGGCTAATTTCTATTCAATGTGTTTAAATCTGCTTTGGTACTTCATTAGGGTTTCCACCATAGGTGGGAACAGGTGGGAAGTGGAAGCCACTGTTTGATACCATTTCCAACTTTACGTTTCAGAGAGGTCAGGGCTAGATCAAGCTGAAGATGTCAATTCTCTCTCCAAGTGCAGGCTAAGATGGAAAGATGCAACAGAAAGAGGCAGGCCAAGGGAGAGGATAATTCAGTACATCTGGGGAGATCTCTTAAGGCATCAGTTCCCAACACAGAAGGGATTGTCTGCAACTCAGCCATTTGGGTACCTCACACGTGGCACCTTGCCATCCCCTCAGTTTGGCTTTCTCCTTGGCTTTAAATGCAGAGGCCAGAGAGGTAAAGTAAATGCTTTGCATGGAAAATTCTGGGTGCTTCAGGGCATGAAAAGGAGGCTCTCAATGAGCCTCCACCTCTCCCTGCCATATATTGCATTTACTGGATGAACCTCAGAGAGGGGAATTCTATACCAGAGACATCAGCTCTGTGCATTTGAGTATCTGTGTCTTCCTAGGGGATTTTTGTGTAAGAATGACTATTTGTTTATCCTGTTGTCTCATCTGAAGCCTTTCCATGGTAACGTTTAACCATGTTCAAGGTGATGGCAGGCCAAAAGGAAAACATTTGCTTGGTAAACTGCTAGCAAACGCTTCTAGAAGTGTTGTTCTTCATTAGCCGTCAAGTCATAGTTACTGAGAATGTGTTTCCATGTACCCTGAGAAATCAATCTCCAAAGACAAGTGGTGTTCACAATGAGCTGAAATTCAAATCCCCTATTTCTCACAGTCATCCTAGAGGTGGGTCTGAGCTGCAATGTGACACTGGAGCACCCATTTAATAGTTTTCCAAATGTAGGTCTAGATGCAGAAGTCGAAGTATTCCCACTGCTCATCTCCTTCCGCAGCCCAGACTTTATTTCCTCCATGTCCTTTCTCTCTTAGAGAACATCTGTAGTATGGAGGATATTCTTTGGTTGCGTGCCTGACACATGAAAATCGTGATCTCCAATGAGTAGAAAAGAAAATGTGGTAATAAATTGATTGCTCTGAAAATAAATCAAGAAAAACTAAGCCACACAAGCTCTTGATATTCGGCTCAAATGCTAGTCCTGTTTAGAAAGATGTGGTAATTCTCACTAATTTGGTTTCTGTACTTAGTTGAACATAATGAGCTTGAAATAAATTTTAAAAGAAAAAGCACAGAATTAATTTCCAAAGACAGCTGTGCCTCATTATTCCTTATGCCTTGCACTGTGCAGTGTAAATGACCACTGGAGATCTAGGAAAATAGTGAATCAGTCCTATTATGCCCGTAGTAATTACAACTACTAGGCAATGCTGTAAGGTGAATGAAGTAACTTGCCTCAAGAAAGACAGGATGGATGCAACATGTTTGATACTTTACTTTTGTTATGTATGTATATTTTTAATACTTCCTATGTTTAGTCTCATACAATAATCTAGCCCAGGATGGGACAATGAAGAATGGTGGGCAATGGAGGTGTTCCCTCCATGCTGCCAGGCTGGGGTGGCTGCAGGTATGCCAGAATGTGAAAGATTCAGCATTTCTAAGCAGTGTTTTCTTCCAGAGTTAGTCTTTGAAAATGATAGTTAGCAAAACGCCAGAAGTGTCCACGACAGTCACGCAGGCCAACGATCCTGCGGTTACCTCTGTTGCCCTGGTTCACAGTTATAGCAAGAGGGTAACACGCTTGGATGTCCCTCTGGACACTCTCCATGGTGGACACATCTTCATCCCATTATTGTCTTTGGGTTCTGCTGAGAAGGTGCTCGAGGTTGGGGGATGTTATCTGGAATGGAAGAGAGGACATCATGGGATCATTAGGTAGTATTGATCATTGCTTTCTCAGAATGAAGCCAATCAAGCATTAATCAGCTCCAAGGGTAGATCAGCCTCCCCTTTTTTTTGGCCTAATTAAGTTAGCCGTTAGAGTTTAGACCATAGTTATTACCTTACTGTTTACCTATGTCTCCTGTTTGATCTAGTCATGCTAAAGGACTAAATTTTCCTCTCTCAAATTTAACTGTCTTTGAGCCAGCCTAAATGAACACTTTGCCCAGGAATTAAAAAACAGAGTCTGTATTGTAATTCAGGGTTTTTATTTCAGTGCAGGATGATTAAAGTGAAGCTGGACTAGAAAGAGGAGCCAGTAAAGCAGAAATACTTTTCATCATGAGAAAGAGCATTCCAAAATTAATTCCTTGTGTGCTTCTTCCATTACAGGGCTCTTTCCTTCCAAATTTAGTTATGTGTTAAAATTTCCGTAAGGGAAAAACAGTGAAAGAAATGCATTTCCCAACACTTAAATAGTATCTCTGAGTACATGTAGTGCAAAGCAATGCTCTCACTCAAAAATTCCACCATATTTATCTTTTTTTCAGTACCTTCCGTTCAGGACAGACAAGTATTAAAATCCTTGCTGCAGGCTTTAGTTTGCATGGTAAAAGATAACACAGGGAAAAATAATAGCAAGAGACTTTTTATAACTTGTAGAAAAACACATGCTCGTTTGCATGACCAAACATTGCGTGGAATAGTTTATTTCCTAAGAAGGCCCTAAACAACGTCAGTATGGATGGCAATAGGGTAAGAACACTTCAGTGCATGGCGACAATACATGTATGCCGAGACATAGGGAGAATGTCAGCTATTCAGCCGGCTGCTAATATAAAGAGGTACATTTTATGCATTGGAGTTCCCCAAAGGTCACACGTAATGGCCCAAAGACATAAATTAGAAGCCTCAGCTAATAAAAAGACTGTTTAGTTAAGGCAGAGGTCCAGTTTCCAGGGTTGAAAAATGTTTCCGGTTTCATTTACCATGAAAGGAATTTGGAGGGGACAGGGAAGGGCAGTTGATGATGGATAACGATACAGATACATGGAGGAGAAGGCAAAAAATGTTTACATTGTAATAGGAGAACGGATTCAAAGAACGAGTTGTTGATTTTCTTCTGCCTGTTCCAATATGAGAGAAAGATAGAGGTTTTATTAAATTAAAGAGCACTGATCTAATTTTCCTCTCTTAGAAAACAAGTTGAGGAAAATATTGCTGAATATTGTATGGAGCATGAGTATTGGAGGAAAAATGAGGAGGACTTGCTGTTGTACAGTCAGGTTAGTCTCCAATGGGGTATCTCACTTTAGATGGAAATTTTGCCATAGAAGTCTCTGTGGCCGCAACTACTAACATGACTGCCCCCTGAAGCTGTGCAACGTTATACTTAATATTTCTGATATTAGCCATTTGTTGATTGGATGCCTTTACTGGCTATTATCACATAAAAGAAATATAGAAGTTAAATTGAATGCTTATACATAAAAAATTCCTCCATCGATTGCTAAGTACAACACCTGGGAGGAGCGAAGAGAGAACTTTGTACTCGATTACTTCTCTTTCAGGGCTTCTTTTATATTGAGTTATTGAGTTTAAACAAACCAAACAGTTATGCAACCTGGAAAGTATTACATTGCAGGAAGTCTGGAGTTCTGGAAGTGTTACCCAGCCATGAGGCACTGTAAAGCTATTTAAATGCTTCTCATGGGTCTCCTTTTACGGAGATCAGTCAGCACAGGCAGAAGCTAAAAAAAAAAAAAAAAGCAAACCACCCTAACCCCACCTCCCCCCTCAAAAAAACCCAGAAGAGATCTGGCAACATAAAGTAGCATTATGATAAATTGGTGACTTTGAAGTAATCAAGCATGTCCTTTAAAGCCTTGCAGGCCTATACTTATGAGCTTGAGACTTTTTTAAACATTTGATTATATGAGGAAGAGATACACACACAGAGACTTACTATAGATACTGCGAATACAGTGAAGGAGAGATGATGCAGCTTGTATTAGAAAACTGTATAAAAAATAGAAATCTGGATAGGATAATAGAAATTAAATCCTAATGCACTAAAGGAAGGAAACCACATTTTAAAAAATCCAATTTCTAAGTCGGATAAGCTGAATGTAATTTTTACTTTGTTGCATAATGTGTGAGCAGCACCTTTCCGTCAGACACAACACATCCTTTCAGAGTGCCAAGATCTCTTGTAGCATGATCTTTCTCAGTTGTTTTGAAGCAAGACCCCCCCCTTCTCTACACATGCACACACACACACACACACTTGTACATCTACTACCTTCCAAGGAAAAACTGCTTCTGCCTTGACATATCAGCTAGGAGAAGGTATTTTGCATGCATATCTGTAAGGAAATTGAAAGATCTGCTTTTTTTAAATTTTCTTACCAGGTTCATCACAGCTCCAGATAGTCAGGACTACAAATCTGTGTTGTTTTTTTTTCCAGGGATCTCTTTTTGAGTGTGTTTGAAAAGTCTTTTAGGGAGTTGTGCAAGCCAGGCACAGAACAATGTTAAGGCAATTTGATGAAATTCAATGTCATCTCCGTTTAAATAACTCTTCACAGAGAGAGCACAGAATCAGTTGTCTTAAGGATCTGTACAAGTTCCCTTCAAGGAAGGATTGCCTTGTCCAGAATTGCATATGACCTCGGGAAAAAGTAGACATACAGCTTGTAGCTGCAGGGCTCTCAGCTTTCTCAGTTTTCTTCCTATGATTTAAATATCTGCTGAAACAGGCACCTTACAGAGCCTTACATGAGTCTTACATGAATACATTGCTAAAAGAAAACACAGATTTCCCTGGCATTTAGAATGGTGGTATATATGTAGGGTAATATTTTTAAAGTCTGTTGTTTTAAGCCTTATTACTGTGAGACCTTGTAACTGTTCAGCAACAAGGGTAGAGAAAATACCACAGCTTTAAAACAGAGGTAATGAAAGAAAGTCAATGTACTGCTGTTAGCAAAGCCCCTTAGCCATAAGCAAATGGATCATTTCTCTCTCTGTTTTAATTTTGATGCAGAGAGAGACAAAATTGACTAGGAATCGATTATTCAGAAAGCAGTCAAAGGTTTGGAAACTAAACCAAAAATAAAGTATTTTACAAAACAAAATAAACAGGTTACCATTAAAAGATCATTGCAGAATTAAGAAAAAACGGTGATTAAGAGATTCATGAATCTTGACCATTCTGATTGGTGTAGCTAGTCAGTGTTTCAAGTCCTTCCACAATCCTAGAAGATAGAGAAGACATTAGGTTGGCTTCAGACTTGCACTTTTCACTGACAGTGCCAGTGAAGGCTTCCCCAGTCAGTGCCCACGTGCACATAAATAGCTGTATTTGGAAAAATGAGACCACAAGTAGAGAGTGCCCAGTCTCCTGCAATTCCCAAATCTTACTCTTACTCATGGACCTGTATTTCACTATGCATTCTTGCCCTTTCCAAGTCCAGGATATTTGATTAATCTTGCCGCTTATTAGTTACTACAATTTTTTCTCACAGAATAGGATAATCCCCATCATAATTAGTTGCTCCAATGTCTTGCCCTAAACGATCCCCTGCAGTGTTTTATCATCATTAATTGGCAAAATGCTTTAGATTTTCCTCAGAAGACAAGGAAACTGATGCATGGAGTCTCAATCTGTCAGCGGAAGGCCAGCCAGGGCAATCTTGTGCTGTGCATTGTAGGGCCCTGAAGCATTTTTCTTGTGAGCCTGACACTCAGTGTGGAGAGGAGGCTTTTGTACATATTTGTCTTGTTTTTCTTTCTAGATCTTGTTTGCCTGGTAATATCAAGTTTAAGAAAATACAGTTATTAAAACATGTTCCATCAAAGAAAAATTAATTTCTTGTGTTTCCTAGAATACCTGGAATGCAATTATCTTATTAGTAGCTTCTGTAATTATAGCAAAAGAGCTCTTCACTGCTCTTCACTGCTCTAAACAAGGAATAATTATCACAATCTGACTATCCAATAAGTAAAATAGTTATGGAGCTGGGCACATGGTACTTTCACAGGCAGGGGAATACCAGAAGTGTTAATTGTGGTGTCACCAATACTACCAAGCTCTGTTTGCAAACAGAGGGCCCCAGGGCCAGCTCTGGTGGAGCAGTAAAGCCTCTTGCCAGTGTTGGAGATGGTGGAGCACTGCTCACGAAGTCCCCAGGGATGGGATGACACTGCTCACAAAGACCCCAGAGACAGGATGACACTGCTCATGAAGACCCCAGAGATGGGATGACACTGCTCATGAAGGGACAGCACAGTCATTTCTATGTATCCCCAAGCCAGTTTTCTGTTCAGTTGTTGCTTGATCACAACTGACCTTCTCTACTGTATGTCATCATTAAAGCCTTTCTTGTTTCTCATTTGGTTAAATACCACTTTCTTGCTACAAAGTGTTGTTGTCAAAACAGCACAAATATAATTCTTCATCTAACAAACCCACTTTTTTTCCCCTTCATCTTGTTCCCTAATCTTTTCTCCGCACTCTTCCCTGCGTATTTTGATTTCTGTTGCTTGCTGTAGGCTTTTACTTTTCAGTCATGCTTCAACCCTTGTACTTGGCAGAGTTCCTTGTTTCTTTACTGCCAAACAACCTCACAGTTCTCTTTCAGAAAGTTTAATCCAAATAAATAAAATTTGCTCCTGTGAGAAACTTTATTTTCATCTTTACAAACTCCCTTTTCTTCCTGTACTTGGCTTCCTGATCTTTAGGATCAGGAGCACGTGAGAGATTGCTTTATGTACAATTAGTGTATGCACCTAGGCCTTGTTAAGCTATACATGTATTTCTGCTTAGTCTAGTCTGCTCTAAGACATGGTTCATCATGGTGTCAGTGATTACTTGAGCAGACATATGAGGTTTAGCTTCACAACAGTGAAGATGCTGTCTGTCTTTTCAGGCAGGCTGTGAGCCACCACCGATATCAGATCCACTGAGGAGAAGGATCATGGGTCAATGGGAAGAGCAAAACCTGTTTGCCAAATGGTAGGTTACTCAACAAAGACTGATTGGCATTAGCCAAAAGGCTTTCCTTTTTTCCGTCAGTGAGATGCCACTGACAATTTGTCATTTGGCAAAGCTACTAACTGATAATAAGGGATGTCAAGATTTGAGGCAAACTGAGTGAAGATTAAAGTATCCTGGGGAGGACACCTGAGTTTTCACCCTCTTATTACCTTAAGAGGATCCTGTTACTTACTGACATCAGTTTACCTAGAAAGCTAACGGTAAATAACATTTCTATGAAAATTCCTTCACTGCACTTGATCAGGTGAAAAAACTCTTTCTCTGGAAACCATGGCACTCTGGCTTTCCCCAAAGGATTTGAAAATCTGGCTCTTATTTCATACCTTGAGGAACCACTGTCATTATTTACATCACTCATTGCCCAGTAGAACTGGGCCATGTGGTAAGTACTTTGGATTCATTGTTCAGCAGTGGACTGCTGATCTATTTAACTTTAGAATACAATAAAACATATTTCCTATGAAATGCAAAGCCAAGAAGCAAGAACTGTCTCGAAACATGAAGATTTTTTCTTTTTTTCTTTTTTTTCCCCTTTTTTCCTTTTCTTTTTTTCTTTTTCTTTTTCTTTTTCTTTTTCTTTTTCTTTTTCTTTTTCCTTTTCTCTTTAAATTCCTGCTCACCAAGGTTTTAAAGTCAGGAATAGGAAGAGGAAGATAATTATACTGTTACCAGAGCAGTAAAATGGCATCATCATTGTGTATTCCCTTTGAGATGACGCTCTTTGAGCCATGTCCTGTGATTCAGTCTGGCTCTCTGTATAAGTATCAGTTAAACCATCAGTCTGCAGCATGAACCTAACATGTCCTAAAACTTGTGGTAGGAACCCAAACAAAAGAATAAACACATGTAAGCCTCTCCAAGGTTGCTGAAAATGTTTCCAGTATGGGAAATGAAATATGAGATGCATGTCCTATATGCATTCTATATGCATATGAGAAAAGCTTTTCTTCTCAGCTTTTCCTATCTAGAATAAGTAAAATGATAAACAGTTTTGTGAAGCAACATTCAGCTGCTCTGATCAGCAACTTGACTTGGTGTAGGATGCTGGAAAACTTGTTTCTGAGGAGCAGGAGCTCATGCACAGGCAGCAGTGCCCTGGAGCACGTGTTTTTTGTCTCCAAACCCATCTTCCAGAGTTGTCAGGGAAAGCGTGCCAGCTGTTCTGGCTCTGATTCAAGCCCACACAATGAGAACATGCTGTTAGTACACCTCTCAATCAACAGGCCCAATATATCTCTCAGTGACAGAGGAATAAACACAAAGGCATCTGCAATATATGGAAGAGTTGACATGAGATACCATCAGATAGTGCAATCCCATTACATTAATATTTACCAGGAGTAAAATCCTGGCTCTGCTGAAGTCAAGTGCAGGCTGTGTCATAGACTTCAGTGGAGCCATGACTTCATCCTCATGAACCCTGTGCTGTCAAATTTACGCAGTGTAGAAAGCCAGTACTAGCTGTAGACACCTGCCCAATTTTTAAAAGAACTATGAAACTGGGGTTTGAGCTCTTTTCAAAACACCTTTTGAAGAGAACAGTAGCTGTTACGAAGAGCACTTGCAGATCAGGCACTTGGTCAGCAATTTCTGGAGGAAGTACCACTAAACACCTTGAAAGAAGTTAATTATTTCCTAACTTAAAATGCATGAAAAAATTATGTTAATGTCTGGAGGAAATTAAGAAAATTTTTTTAAAAAAATTACCCAAATAAATTAGTAGAGGGGGGGTTTATTTGTGGAAAAAAACCAAAACCAAACTACAACCCCAAAAAATATTTTATAAGACATTTAAACAGGCAGAAAAAGCTTTTTTTTTCCCCCTCAATATATCCATATTTCTATCTTCCCATAGTGTTAGCACTTGATGACAAAGTTATTAACATATCTTCTTTACTAAAAATTACACTACAAGTCTTCATACTTGTCACAAGAAAACTATTTTACAAAGCTGACACTTTTTTAAATTGAATTTGAACAAATTTCTTTCAAAGAGAAGAGAATTCTTCTCCCTTGTGTGAAAGTGTTTTAAATGCAGAATCTTCCTGTAGGAAAAATAACTATTTTTCTGGTGAAGAATGAGTTTGTTTGTCTACTACAGGCCTGAACCTGAGGAAAAGCTTTCTAGCTGAAACACAGGCAGTTATATCATTCTGGTGCCTGCCGTAAAAATTGTTCAGATTTATGGGAAAGGAACGGAAATTCAAGCCATGCTGTTGTACCCAAGTTTATGGCTTAACTGGAGCATATGTAACAGGAACAGCTAAATTCTCGGGAGAAAAGTGTCTTCAATGATGAAGAATGAGCCTGTCGTTCAAGTGCTGGGAATTATACGCTATGGGTTTGTACCCTGGCTCGGCCAGAGACTTCCTGTGTGTTCTTGGAGAAGGTTCTCATCCACGTTGGGCTTTAGATCATCTTCTGTGAAACGGGAATAATGACTCTTCTTCTCTGCATCCTTTCCTCTATTTAATCTAATTATTTCCCAATCCATGCACGTAATTTACTTCATGCACACTCACATTCACATCCACAATTCACATTCACAATCCCATTTGCTTCACTTCTTCTCTAGTTAAAAGAGTAACCTAGAGAGAAACGACACATTCTATCTATTGACAGTCACAGACATGACTAAAGACTTCATACCTTAATTTTTTTTTTCCTTAACAAATCCATTTTGATAAAACATGCCTGAAGAGATCTGGCTGTATCCCATTGTATTTCACTCCTGTTGATTCTGATTTAGTGCACACAGGTCAGAAACTCTTAATGAGAGCTCTAACTTATTGTTTAATGTGCTAACTATTCCCATAGTTTTGTACTTTGCACTTGGCAGCCTTACAGAGGGTGGGGGCAGAAGTAAAGGGGAAGCTCTTCTCTATGCTCTTGGAGAGCATTTCTGAGAGGGTTTCTTGAGAAAGAGTCATCATTCCTACTTGCTGCCAGGGAGGACTAGGGGATCTTTTTTGAGATTCATTTCAGCATTGGAAACTTGTCCTTTATCTCTTACCCAGGTCATCTCCTTCATGTGTCTGGCATTAAAATAATTTTCACTCTGCTGGAAAGGCAGTATTTGGTAGGCTCGTAGGTCATTTCAGGAGCTTATTTAATCACAACCCTAGGCAAGCTCTTTAAGTGGCTCCATTTTAAACAAAGGTCTTGCTAGTGTGTGGGTTTCCAAACAGTGTAACTGCCCTTCCAGGTGTACTAGTAGTTTTTCTGAAACCAAGCCAGTATCTACAACCAGTATATAAGAGACGGTATTTGCCAAATGGCTACACTACCCAGATGGTGACTACCTAAACTGAGAGCTTCCCTTGTGCAAGAGCCCACCTCAGCAGGAGCAGCAAGGTGCCAGTGTAAGTAAGTGAGCTTTCCGTCTGAGTTACTAGAACCCCATAAAATAGATAAGCACCATGTCTGATGACAATGAGAATTAAAGGTTCAGCCCCAGCCATACATACTTTGCTTAACGCATAACTTTAAAATTTTGCTTTGAAGCCATAACACACGTCAACTTTTTATTTCATCTACAAGTAAGATGACTGGGAAGTAAATTTATAGTTTGGTTATCAATGTTTTGACTTTTCATGTTGCTCTTAAACATTGCCTATTCTGTTCTCCTAAAGTATTTAGAGACAGCTTTTGGACAGATCATTACAAGTCTAGTCTGTCAAAAGAGTGGCTTGTCTGTGAAGAGAGAGAGAAAGGGGGCAGATGTTTTTGAGAGGGCAGTAGTAGGGGGATATATTGGAAGTATTTAAAAACAAAAAAACCCCACCTAATGCCTGTCTCTTTTCAACATCTCTTAAGCCCAAAGACAAGCTGACAAAAAGGTAAAATTTCACTGGAATAAAATCCCAGTCAGGATTGTGCCTTTCAGTGGTTTCAACAGCAGTCTGTTTTAATTTTTCTGTTATAATGTTTCAACTCCAAGGATTTTTTCGTTTCATATTCTTTTTTAGAATAACTGAATAATAATAACTCTCCCTACATATTAGTAATATTTGGATTCAGAGTAGAATTTTCACAACTTTAAAAGCCAGGGAAAATGTTGATTTGTTTTAACGTGCAAGTGGTACAATAGCATACAATCCTTCAACATGTATATGGAAGGCAACAGCCCTTCAGAAGACACCTGCCATATTTCATATGGTGCTTTAAACTGCATACAGTATAGGATGAGGTATTGTGCTGTGCCCTGCTTTATGAAACAATTTTTAGTGGCAAGTTCCTTTTGTCCTTCTTAGTCATGAGATACACAGAAACAGCCAAGGGATTAATCTGAACCTAGCTCTTTGACATCTTAGGCTGTTCTGCTGAGCATTCAGCCCTCTCTTTAGTCTACAAGTCTGACTGTTGCCAGTGGAATTTAGAAACAGCTGTAACATTGGTCAAAAGATTTATTCTTCCAGTTCATTTTGCTCTAAGTGGACAGACATAAACTCTACCAATGGTACTCTGTATGGCATACCACCCTCTCTACAAATGAATATTTATCACTGATGATTAACAAGAAATGGCATCTCATAGCCTGAAATAGCCATTTACATTATAAGGATGATCTCATTGAATGACCTGTCAGGAACTTGTATAATGCAACTAGATAGAAAATATATTAATTGTGCAAGGATGCCAAATGGTGAGAACAGGCTGCTCAACGATCAGAGCAAGCTGAGGAACCTTTGGAAAAAGCTGCAGGTTGTAATTAATTTTTAAGCAAATTTGCTGAAATCTGTGCATCTACATAGCATACCAAAGGCTTTCCTTAAATGTCTAGTCTTGTACCCTGAGCCTGTTGAATGGCTAAAATACACATGAAAGCTGCTCAAGTTCCTTTAAAGATTTTAGCACTACTTTTGCTTTACCGTCTTGCCTTTGGTGTTTTTAAAGATTCATGCCCTTAATTGCTCTGCCTATATGCTTGCTAAATGCAAAGTAAAGCAGCTTAGAACATAGAGAAACCAATCACTGATGATGCTGAGGGGATTATTCCAAACCACTTCTCCACTTTCACCTACAGATGGTCCACTCTTTTTGCTGTGATTCATGCGTTGTCTCCTTTGGAAAGTAGAAAGTGAATGGTTCAGTCAAAAAAGATATTTTGAGACTAGAGGAGTATTTAAGACACATGAAAGTTATGCTGCCTCATGGGACCACCGAGAAGTGTTGGGCAAGCGGGGCTGCTTGCTGGTTTGACATGATCCTACATGTTGTATTACAAAGTGTCTTCATACAGAGGGTCACAATCTCAAACCAGATCTTGAGAGGCTTGTGAAATCCCAGCTGTTACATCCCTTGTGCTCCTGCTGTGGCTAGCTGTAGCCAGGATAACTGTCCAGACATTTTTTCCAACTCTCTCTGTACTCATTTTCCTTCTGAGCAGTAACTTGGAAAGAGAGAAGACTGGTTTTAACTGGCATTGCAAGAAGAAAATAAAAACAGATGAAATGCTTGAAACAAATCAGTCCATTTATAAAAATCAGTGCTTTCAACTCTTTCCAATATTTAGACACAGATTCTTAAAAATTAATGGCTTATTTTTGTAACAGATGAGTGCTCAAACGTATTTATTGTTGGCATAACTCTGCTGTGGTGGAAATCAGTGGTAAAAACTCCTATTGACTTCATCAGGACCAGAGGTAGAGCAGTACTAAATGCTTGTGGAAAAATTGTCTTGAAACTATTGTTAATGAAAAATAGATGAAAGCAGAGAAGTTTGAGTACATATTTTTATTATAAGAAGTTTAGTAGCTTTGCTGCAGCATCAACTAGAGAAAATAGGGAAAAAAAAGTTCACTGGTTTAAAGAGATAACATATTTGTGATCTTGACTTCTCAGTTGGCTTTGTAGTATATGTTTCCAACCACAAAACCTCACTGTAGAATTTCAGACAAGACTGACAAGTTGGATATGACCTTCAGTCTTAGAAAAATCCAAGCAGTAAAACTTGCTGGATGGGAGTGACCCTACTGCTGAATTCTTGCAGCTCATAGGAGATTCTTGCTGGACACCAGTGCCCAGGCCAAGAGAGGACTGAAGAATCAGCTGAAGGACTGAAGAGGCAGCTGAAGCACAATTCCTGTGTGCCAATGCATCACCATAAAGTGATGCAGTTTAACACTGAAATAGCATGAAATAAAACATTTGCTAAGCAGAAATATTTCACTTCAGGCCAAATCAGTCTAAAACAAAATCCTTTATTCCAAGCTACATGGCACTTGACAAAATCAGCAAAGCTAAAATATACTTTTTCTATCAGGAAATAATCTGGTAGAAAATTTCTGACCTGCTCTCTCTCTCTTGTATCAGTATTCCTACCCTATATAAAACCTGTTCTTAATATGTTAGGATACTGAGAACTCACATGAAAGATTTGTAACCACTTGGGAGGGGCCTTTGAAATGTCTTAAAATTCAGCCTTGTGCTTTGAAGAAGTTAGAGAAATCCTCTTTGCATCAGACCTCTTGTCCAGCAGCAGTTATGTTAGAGCAAGTCGCTTCCCCCCACCTTTATTTCCCCAGATATGCATGAGGTGACTCTGACAATCCTCAAGGAAAGCAAGGATACATGATCACCAAAGCACATTTTCTTCCAATGTGGGACAGATGGCACCAGTCCTGGGTTTACCCTGTTTTTCCATGGGTTATTGTTTGTTAAGCAAACATAGGAAACAGGATGTGAAAGCTTAGATTCATCTGGGTCCATACATGTTGGCTAAATCTTAACCTCTAGGTGAGATGTTTTTATAAGTTTCTGAAAAACTTCCTAGTTTGCAGTGCAAGAAAAATAAAAATAAGGTAAATACCACAAAATATGTAACTGGAAGTGGACTTTGTTTCTAATTAACATGCAAGAAGGGGAAGCCAGAGATTAAGAGTTCTGATCAGATTTCTGCTTTATCACTGGCATTAGTAGAAGTAATCAAATGGGAAAATTGTGCAAGATTTGGAACGTGATCCTGTTTTCAGGGCAGTCACTGGTGGTTTTATTACCCAGTTCTTTGAATAAGATTCCTGGCCCTTAGTCCTTTCAGTTTTGTTGTATAGAAGCTTAGACCTGCTTTTAATCATTTAATTACCCTTTTCTGAATCAGCTTTAATGTTCTTCCTATTTATTTTCACTAAAGAAACTACAACTATTCTTTCAAGTGCTTAAGTGCTGTCTGGATGGGTGGTCTTATTCTTCTTAAAAGACAAAAGTGTTGAAAAACCCCACCAAATCCTGACATTAATTAGCTATTTATGGCTTCCTATTAAATCTCATATTGTCATTTAGTGTAGCCTATATAGGTTAAAAAACTTTAGTTTGGGTGATAAAGTAGACTCTGATTATACGAGACTTAGCCTACCTATCTGAAATTATTTCTTTCTGTAGACAGTTGGATGAAAGTCTTTTGGCTGTAATTTGTAGTCATTTTTTCAGTATTTTTGCATTAGTTTAAGTAAAACAAGCCAAATAATCCTAGGCAGAAAACTAAATTACTGAGAAGATCACGGCTTACTGCATAGGCCTTCAGTGAGCCAAGGAGATACTCTGTTTCAAAAGGCTATAATTAGTAACTAATTAGATAAATTCAACAAACAATTTAACATAAATACAAACTTTTGATGTTCAGAATATTGGATATGAAAATGTAAGGGTGAGATTCTGCTGCCATCAATGGCAACGCACAATGCACTAAAAGTAGTGGAAATAGTTCAGCTTGACATCTGCGTAAAATCAGTATTATACCCAAACACCCTATTGCAAATACATATGGACATACATGGACTAATTTGTAACACCATCTATTCACTTTTTTTTTCTTAGATTTCAAAAAGACTTAAAGGTTCCAGTGAGAGATCACTGTGCTAAGCAATTTATTTATACATAAGGAAATTACATTAAACATTAGATTCTAAATATATTACATACATACACATATTTAAAATCTTTTAAACTAGTTTTCAATTTGGTACTTAAATTAAGCAGATACATTTTTAGAGTAAATCAGAATGTGAAAAAGATTCAGAATAGTGTACTATACCCTACAGGAACTGCCCGCTTTGTGAAACGACATGTGGAAAATAGGGCTATAGTCCAGCTCCGCAGTGGGGCTTAAGGACTGCCATGGGACTTTGACAGCTTCTAGGGAAGCAATTCATCTGCCTAAACACAGATGTCTACTGCAGGTTCAGATGCACACACACCACCAAAAATCCCCCAAACCCCAAAAGCAGACATTTCATTTGAAAATGAGAGATGGATGTACCCCTTACCCTTTCCCTCCTTCAGGTGAAAAGAGAAGGGTTAGCTCACATCTCCAAGGTGTGGAGGAGTAGTTCAGTTCCCTGAGTGGGGCAAACTAATTCCAGGACCCACAGAATAGATGGGCAAACTCTTCAATGGGTAAAAAACTGGCTGGCTGGACGGCCCCAGAGAGTTGTGGTCAATGGGCCTAAATCCAGTTGGCAGCCAGTCACTAGCGGTGTTCCCCAGGGCTCAGTTTTGGGGCCAGTGCTGTTTAACATCTTTATAGATGATCTGGACGTGGGGATTGAGTGCACCCTCAGTAAATTTGCAGATGACACCAAGTTGGGTGGGAGTGTCGATCAGCTCTACAGAGGAACCTGGACAGGCTGGATCGATGGGCTGAGACCAAGGGCATGAGGTTCAACAAGAACAAGTGCTGGGTCCTACACTTCGGCCACAAGAACCCCATGCAGTGTTACAGGCTGGGGGAAAAGTGGTTAGAATGTGGTCAAGAGGAAAAAGACCTGGGGGTGTTGGTCGACAGCTGGCTGAACATGAGC
>NW_009630688.1:0-10857 GCF_000690535.1 Cariama cristata | reverse complement strand
TATGTTGCAGAAATAATAGGACTTTCCCAAAGGTCAGTGACACTGTACATATGGCAGGGAAAGTAACAGAGAGGGGCATGCTCTAAACCGATTCATAAAAGATACGTTATGCAATGACCTGAAAGGAGGTTGTAGCGAAGTTGGGGTCGGCCTCTTCTCCCAGGCAGCTCGTGACAGGACAAGAGGGCATAGTCTGAAACTGCACCAGGGGAAGTTCAGGCTAGAAATGAGGAGGTGTTTCTTCACAGAAGGGGTGGTCAGACATTGGAATGGGCTGCGCAGGGAGGTGGTGGAGTCCCCATCCCTGGAGGTGTTTGAGAAAGACTGGATGTGGCGCTCAGTGCCATGGTCTTGCTGACATGGTGGTGTTAGGGCAAAGGTTGGACTCGATGATCCCAGAGGTCTCTTCCAACCAAATTGATTCTGGGATTCTGGGATTCTGTACCCAGTAGCTGACTGGAGTAGAGACTCCAGTGCAGATATCTTTTGTGCTGATTTTCCAGTGGTCTTTGCAGGTGTCTGCCAGAATTCTTAATGCTGGCACTGATGCATAACATAAGGTCCTATTTGCATCCTTCTATAAGTATTTGTATATATTTCCCGTTACAAATCTATATCTTGATTGATCTAGTTCTTCTTGTAATAGCCCCTGCCTAGTTATGTTAATGATGGGTGAAAATAAAAGTGGATCTTACAGTCCTTTGGTTACTTGGCTGGCTCCCAGGCTGAGAGCTTGTTCTGAACATTTCAGGCATAATCTGTTTGTTTGCTGTGTAAGAAACTCTTAAGAAGCATTGCCTGGCAGCTATCGTTGTTCCGCTCAAGCCTATACCACCTTCTATACATTTACATAGGACTGAGACATAAATTGCAATATGGTGGTTGAACCAAAGCATTGCCTTTCAGCTGAGCTGGGATAACTGACTTTGCATGCTTTTTGATCAATGACAAGTGCAAAGCAAACATATTAACCTAGGTCTCAGTGTCTAGAGGGCTAAAAGCTCAGACAAAGGTGCAGATTTCTGCCAGTAGTAAATCATTAAGCTGGGATATAATATTAATAAAGATTAAAAACCAAAAGCATTTACTGAAAGCAAGAAACAGGGGTAATTTTACTGGGTAAAAAACTGGCTGGGTGGATGGGCCCAAAGAGTGGTGGTGAATGGAGTTAAATCCAGTTGGCAGCCGGTCACTAGTGGTGTTCCCCAGGGCTCGGTATTGGGGCCAGTTCTGTTTAACATCTTTATCAATGATCTGGATGAGGGGATCGAGTGCACCTTCAGTCAGTTTGGAGGTGACACCAAGTTGGGCAGAAGTGTTGATCTTCTTGAGGGTAGGAAGGCTCTGCAGAGGGATCTGGACAGGCTGGATCGATGGGCTGAGGCCAATTGTATGTGCCTAGTAGTTTCCTCATCAAAAAGGACTCAATGGGAATCTCTTTTTGAATGCAGATTTGTCTTAACCCCCACCAAAAAAAACCCAATGTTTTGCAACAATTTTGGATGCATTTATTCAAGTATAAAGAATAAATGTGGATGGAGAAGTTAGTGGTTAATTAAGTTAGGCATGATAGTGGGAAAACACAGAGTTTCTTATGCAGTCATTTTGACTGAACTTTAATCTACTAATTAAATCCATCTTAAATAACCACTAAAATAAAACAGAAGTTTGCTGCCATAATCATGCTTTTCTATCTCATCCTTTACCCCATGCCTCCTCTTTTTGTCAATTTGTACTGTAAACCTTTGAGGGTTAACTACTTTGCAGGGTTTATCCAGAGCTTGGCATTATCAGCATTCATTCTGATTTGCTCCCTGAACATCATTTTAATGCACAGGATTAATAATGTGTGGTTATGAGAAAAGTGCCTCCTGAACAAGTTTTGCTATATTTAGATTTATTGTCATTCTGTTTAGGTACTTACATATGCCTTGCATTAATAACTAATAACACTAATAAAGGGATAAATTCCATCTTCATGTTCTTCAGTAATGTTAACCTGATAACATGACTTTTTCAGGCATGAGAGTAAGACTGTACAAACTGAATCTCTTACAGCAAGCACCTATGCCATAGATAACTTCATTTTCCATTCACATTAACATCATCTGTGCTAGGGGAAGCATGGTACTATCGGCTTCTGGTATTTCTTGTGGAACAATTAGGAAAGCATAAATTGCAATTTCATCTTGAAGGGAAAAATGTGCATAACAAAAATCAAAGCAAGCTGTCTGTGGTTGATGCTAAATGCAGCTCTGCATAGTCCGTATGCTAAATGAATGCTCTGGGAGGGGTTCTGGATATTGCCTTTCATAAGATATATAACCTGTGGGAACTTTGTTTCTTTTTTCCTTACCATATAGAAGAAGAAAGCCTCTCATAGCCATTCGCTATGACCACAGCCCCTTGACTTCCATTCAAGCCATAAGATGCTGTATTTTTCCATCTGCAACTTCTATATGGTAAAGTAGGGGAATTACATCTTCTTCCTTCCTCCCTATTTTCTTCTATCTAACTTCCGGACTTAATCCCAGCTTGGGTTGCAGGGGATGTCCAGAAGGACATTCAGGTCTACCATTCAGGAAGCAGTGTGGCAGAGCTTAGTGAACTTGGTCTCCCTGCCACAGAATCCCATGGAGTTTTCACTTCAGATAGAAAAGGTTGATGGTTTCACTTAGACAAAACAATATTTAAATGTCAGGAGAAAGGCAAGAACAGACATTGCTTTGAGTACTTAAACCCTCACTACTTCTTGTTTTGCTTAGGAGATTAAAAACTCTTTACAGTTTCTTGCAAATTAAGAACAGCTGCTTATAAGTATTAGGGCTTGTCCTGGTCTTAACCCCCCATCTACAAGTTATTTAAAAGGCAACAATGAATTTTCACATAGTTTGATGACCATTGTTCTTATACACTGTGTTTCTATTATAGTGCATACTCTTTACTTGCTTTCTTTGAGATTTGACCTTGCAAAGCATTTACACGGATGAGCACAAGTATGTCATTTATTATTAAAGCTTTCTGTGGTTAAAACTCAGGCCTGTGGGATATCTGTACTTTTGTGTACTAAAAAGGCAAAAGTGACAGCTTTAGTTTTGCCTGAGGAATCCAAGAAAATAACACTGGTTCTTTCATTGGGCTCCACAATATGCTTGCAAAAGTGCATCATTCTTTTGTGAATGGTTATAATCTCATATATTTTTTTTCTCTCTGAAATCATTGCCACGTTTCACCACATGAATCTTTTATAACTTGTTTTTGCTCATTCCGGTTCTGGGATCAAGGAGGGGAATCTCTCTGGTGGTACTGCATGTGTGTGGTCTGGAGCATGTAGCCGTACATCTTAGCTCTTTGTGAAGAATAAAAGGTCTGCAAGTAAATTTTGTTGATGGTAGTATTGCAACATAGATCCGGTATGGCCATGCATCTGCAAAATGAGATTCTTCCTGTGACCTGCTGGAAATTGCATTCCAACTCAAGACCAGATGACATGGCTGATTTTATAAACCAGAGGGTCTCACATCTCGTGTAGGTGTATCTTGAGTGTTGGCAGATGCGTTCTTTAAGCCACTGTTGTCTGCTTTTTATCTTTTGCACTAGAATGAATTTAACCGCAGCTGAAGACACAGCAGGAGAGGGTTTATTATTACATGTATTACAGTACAGGCAACAGCCAAAATTGCTATCACCTGGGCTCCAAGCAAACCTTTATTATTGCACAGATATGGTGGTGGCTTTCCACAGGTGGCCAGATGTGCCCCCTCACTTCTCCAGCACACATATCTAAGAACAAAGTGGAAAGGAAGGAAAGAGAAAATCACACAAGTTATATTCTCTTCCTTTGGGTTGTTCTCTTTCTGCATCCTTTGGTTATGTTTACCATTCTTCCCCCGAGGTGCTGTATCATCCTTTACATAGTTGCCCCCAAATGACTAATGTATTGTTCAATCCTACTATATTTACATACCTTCTGTACTGATGTGCCAAAAATCTCTTTTCTGATTCTAAAGATGCCAAGAGAGAAGAGCACAATGAATGTTAAAGGCTATTTAGAGTAGCTTGTAGGACAGGTACTGAGATGAAAAAAATCATGGGTAATATATTACTTTTCCAGTGAGGAAAAATCCAGGTGTTGGCATGCTCTAATAGTAGCATATTTTGTCTACAGGACATTCACTTTCTGCTTTTTGGTTCAGTGGTTTGAGGTGGGGGATAAGTGGAATGCTCAGCCAAACTGCACCACATCCAATCTCTACATAGTGAATGACGCCCAGTCTATCTTATGATGACTGAACTAATGCTCATAGTCTAACTACATGTCTCATGCTTATATTTCATAGAGAACAAAACTTTGTCCTTTTATGTCCAGACCTGAAGTGGGAGAATGGGGTTATGTTATCCTTACAAAGACAAGGATAATTCTGTGGGGAGACAATACTCTCTATATTCCGTCTTTCTATGCCCTGTAAGAGCATTTTGTGCAATCTCTGCCTCAGCCTCTGCCTCCAAGCAGGAATACGTGGGTCCTGTTTCTGGCAGACGTTGATGTGATATGTTTCTATAGACTTCCAGTAGCCTCCCTTTCCCTGACAAGCTAGTCCAGTCCAAGGTATCCTTATCAGTCGAAAATTTGTCCTAATGACTGACATCAATTTATACTGTTGCTGCTTAAACCCATTTATTCCTTGTTGTCATTCACTAGGAACATGCAAAATGCATTATCCTCCTCTTTTGTCAGCAACTGTGTATGTGTTTAAAAATCCATGTGCCCCCTCCACCCCAAATTGTAAACTGCACACATAGAAAATATCAGAAGCTATGTTTTTTTGACCACTGAAGGCGTGCAACCATGTGAACTAGATTCCTCTTTACATTTGCTGAACGTTACATTAGCTAGTATCTTCTTCCATTTGATGTGTTCACAGAAGCTTTAGTTCATAAGTATACACACTAATGTTTACACACACTAATGGTAGGAGGACCGAGGTCTTAAGGAATAAGAAACTAGAAAAAAGAAACTCTTTGAACCTCCTTCCCCTCATCCCCTCTCTACCTCACTTGGGCCACACAGATTTAAAAACTGCTTTCAGTTCCATAAGGATGTATCTTAATGGATTTGCACAAATAACTAATTCTTGTTTTTACAGAGTATTTTTTTCACTTGGAATTTTCAAAGTGTTGCGGAAACAGTGATTTATTCAACTTAACTGTATTTATTATGTAAAAGATACTGCAGTGTTATGACAACTTCACAAAATAGGAAACAAGACTAGACAGGTTCAACACAAAACTGGGGATGACTAAAACTAGACATCTTATCAAGCTGCCCAATTTTCAGAAGGTTCTAAGCCCTCCTAGTGGGGGTACAAGTTTTACAAGTATCCACTTATGGCCACTAATAAAACTGAATTGGCCAAATATTGAAAAGGAAACAGAATACTTAAATACTTTTTTCCTCATCTTTCACAATTAATCTTTTTGTTTACCATAATCATTTTACTACCTTCCAAAGACATTTTCAGATGTTGTAAGAAGAGATGCAGCAAGGCTATTTTCTGCAGACTTACTGGCTTTATTACCTTCTTTAATTCTTTTTACTTTGTTTAAATACAGGCATGCAGGAAAAACATAGTCTGTATTAACCATTGGAATGAACATAAGTCTTAGGTGGTTGACCCCAATCTATCTTTGATGACAACTGAACAAAGAAATACAAACTCACTTCCATATGTTGCTTACTATTTGCACTCAACCAGATATCTAAACATTCTGAGAATCTGGTCATTCAGCATTGCAGGGAAACTTCAATGAGCTTTTGGGGGAACATGGGATGCAGGATGTGACCCCCTAATGTGAAGCTTGCCAGACTAAAATTAGATGCATTAAGGAATTTGTATGGACACTTGAAACTAACTCTTATTTCTTCTCGGATCGCAGTGGCATTCAACAAAATTAGTCTTTATGTCTTCAACCAGCTGGGGAAAAAAACCTTTACATCTTTAAAAATATTAATTATTTGTTTGTTTTAGATCTAGACACAGGCTGGCTGCAAAAACTTCATTTTCCCATAATCAATGCTTTCTAATCAGTCCTTTTACCCTTAAAATTTTAAGACAATAAAATATTCACAACAAAGTCCTCCTGTGTGAGGACACATGGTTACATTTTAAATTAAATGCTTAATAAAAGTAGGTAATTTTCTTTGGAATTTTGATTTGGGAACTACAGTTCTGACTTCAGACTTTTTTTAGTTCATCATTTAAACATCTTATTTTTGGAGACTTTTCACTTTCATCGACTTTACCATTGGGGATTAAAATATCCAAACCAAAAGACAGTGTTTGTTTCTGCTGAAAAAAACATACTTTGATACCCATGACGAAGGTGTATATATAAAAATGTGGCCTTTTTTTCATGGAGATTTTTGAGTATGGTAGGATTTTTTTAAATTTATTTGTAATTCAGGCAAATCTAGAAATTATGGATAGTCTGCATGAGATAGAAAACTCACTCTTCACATAGCTTGATTTGTTATTCATATACTTTCAGCACGTGCAAAAAGCCTAAATGTTTTGCTATTTGACAGTGTACAAGCAGAGGAAATAATGACTTAACTTTTATCAAATGGAAATTTGAATATGTCGTAGAAATTGCAATGGAATAGTTGGGAATAAAGGAACTAAAGAAACATTGGCATTGCTCTTCTAGTAGTGGTGAGTAAATGCCCCAGGCTGCAGTTACACAGTCAGATCAGTTCTGAGATTTTTGCAGTACTAGGATTATGGGGGGATTTAGGGGGGCAGCAGGGCAGGGGTTATTTATATGACTTCAAAGCATATCCCCATTTGTTTTCTCATTTTTTCTGCAAAACTTGTTTTCTAACATATTAGCTGTACTAGGAATTTATTAAATTTGAAGCAGCTAAAAGACATCGACTGCTTTCAGCTCGGTGCATCCATTTTGACCTGGCCTGCTAGAGTCTCTCTCAATACCCCGATGTCAACTGACTGAGTTTTTGTATCTGCAATGAAAGTTTTTTGACCTTGCATTTGGCAGGCAAGAGATCTTGGAAAATTCAGGAGCATATGGATTACAGGAACAGACAACATAACCACATCGGTTTGCAAGAGTCAAAGAGACTTAGATGCAAAACAACAATGGGAAAAGACAAGGCTAAAGTTGGAGAGGGCAGAAGTTCTATCCCTTGAGCCAGCACATGTGCACTCACATAAAAACTAGTTAGCTTGCATTAGGAGAGTGTTGTGTAGCTGGAGGCTCTAGAACCAGCTGTCTGCGGTGATGAGCGTGCACCCTTCGGTCCGGCATGGATCAGGCTCTCTTCTAACAAAAAAGACCTTGAGGTGCTGGAGCATGTCCAGAGAAGGGCAACGAAGGTGGTGAAGGGTCTTGAGAGTAAGTCTTATGAGGAGTGGCTGAGGGAGCTGGGGGTGTTTAGGCTGGAGAAGAGGAGGCTGAGGGGAGACCTGATGGCTCTCTACAACTGCTTGAAAGGAGGGTGTAGCCAGGTGGGGGTCGGTCTCTTCTTCCAAGTAACGAGCAATAGGACAAGAGGAAATGGCCTCAAGTTGTGCCAGGGGAGGTTCAGATTGGATATTAGGAAGAATTTATTCATCGAAAGGGTGGTTAGGCATTGGAATGGGCTGCCCAGGGCGGTGGTGGAGTCCCCATCCCTGGAGGTGTTTGAGAAAAGCCTGGACATGGCACTTAGTGCCATGGTCTAGTTGACATGGTGGTGTTAGGGCAAAGGTTGAACTCGATGATCCCAGAGGTCTCTTCCAACCAAATTGATTCTGTGATTCCTCCATGTCTCCTTCCATGGAAGTGAAGAACAGAGGTGAAGACTTGGCATCAAGCTGGGATTCACTTGAAGATGGCAAAGTGTGGAGAGGGCAAGGGCCCTCCCAGCCTCTTTAGTTGTCACTCTTGAGAGCAGATTGATGGCAAGGAAGAGTAACACAAACCTGCTGCTGTACTCAGGGGTGACTGAAAGCAGAGGAATAGTGACTTTCAAAGGTTAAGGCTGCTGCCTTCGCAGTTAATCAGACCCCATTGTTTGTGGTTTTTCTGCTGTCCACATCAAGGATCTGCCTGACACTCACACTGGAACTTACTTCAAGAGCAGAATTACACACATGTGTAAGCACCTGCAGTTTGGGGCCTGCAGTATAACCCATACACTTTGTCCATTAAAAGCTACTTTTGGTTTACTTTGAAATCTCGCTTTTCTCTCCTTCCTCCTCTCATGTATTTATTCCCATACATTTGTAAGACTTAACTAGCGGTGCTTCTCTGGATGTGCATATCTCATCACCTGTTCAACAGCCCATGGAAGACTATAAAAGCTAAATACCTTCGAGTAGAATCAAATATTTTTCTTTAAAAATAACAGGATAAACACCTCAAATACAGCTTTTCTTTTTTCCTTTGGTGTAAGCGAGCAAACATCTTTGGAAATGGTGTTTTTGATCATATGCTTAGGAGAAAGGCTGGTATTGATGATATGCTTAGGAGCAGGGAGACAGCCTTGCAATGGGAAAGTTTATCAGATATTTGGAGGGAGCAGCTTGTATAAACTGTCCTCAGTTCTGCAGAGCCACTCTCTGCAGGTGTTAGGTTTGGGGTTTTGGGGTTTTTTTTGTTTGTTTGTTTTCTGTTTTTGTTTTGTTTTTTTGGTTTTTTTTTTTTTTTTTTTTTTTTTTTTTGTTTTTTTTTTTTTTTTTTTTTTTTTTTTTTTGTGAAGGCAGCCTGTTGAGCTGAGTTTGACTGTGAGTAGCAAAAGCCTGGCAGAGAGCAAGCCCAAGTCACCTGCCTGCTCCTGGAACGCCAAAAGGCCGGGGCAGAGGAGCTGGGGAACAGTTCAAAACCTCGGATGCGGGGCAAATGAAAACATTACTGCAGCTGAGGACCATTTCCTGGTATTTCACTGCTAGTTTTTAGCAAGCAGGGGTGGGAGGGGGAAGGGTCTGGAAAATATTAAATTGGGCCCAGAGGGCATTTAAAAAAAAAACCACAAAAAACAAACTGGAATTTTGCAGACATTAACTGTCTGTTGCATGGCTGTGTGTTTTTCTTGGAAATCCAGCACAGTTATGTAACATGTTTGGGCTTCCAGAGCTTTTGGCTAATGTTTTCATCATTATAGCAAAGTAAGTTTTAAGTACATCTTCTTACTTTTCATGACTAGCTAAGCTGATTTAAGAACAAACACAAAACCTGAACAATTCTCATTCGGATCTGCATTTATGCAGAAGTTTGCCTTTCTCTTTCTGTTGTGTGACTCCCACTGTAAAGCGGCTTTTGACAAAAGACAATACTCTTAGCTTATTTACTTTCAGGGTGAGGCTTTATTTGGGGTGGGAGAGTTAAGGACATAACTATACGAGGAGCAGTTTAAATGGTTCAGCATAACCCCCTTTTCTTTCTAATCTTTCCCGACACATATACTGGGATTATAACACACATGCCTTTTCATTATATTTCCCAGACATAGTGAAGTTGTTAAGTCTGCCACATCTGTCTGTCCTTTCTCGACCTCCCACATTTTTGGCTTGGGGTGAAAAAGCAGTGTTTCCCCCATAATCGGATGGCAGAGCAGGAAAGGAGGTGTTCCTGCAGCTGAATAGCAGAGCACGACAAATGACATCTTTTCTGAAGCTTTTTAACACTGGCCCTTCGGGAGGAAAATTCTTTTGGTTAGGTTTTATTCTTAGGGTATCAAAAGGAGAGGTTAATGGAGGTAGTGGACAGAGATAAGAGAAGGGCCAGAGTGTTTCTTTTTGACATATGAAGTTGGTTCAGTTCTTTCTCCAAAACAAACCGTAGGAATTAAGTTTATTTGCACATGCTGGTCTCAGGTTGTGACCCAGGGTAGTTACAGATCTTGGCTAAGTGGGTCATGCAAATTCAGTTCTTAATTCTTGATGGGAATTACGTTCACACAGTTTTTTTTCCAAACAAATCTCAGAACAGTTTTTAAAAGTATCTCAATAATAATGATACTTATTAGAGGAATTAGTGAAATTTTGACAAGGCAAAGAGGCTATGCTTGTCTTGGGGAACTTTCCATTTCTGGCTCTAATGTACAGTTCACCCATATCCATGTCAAGATGAGATTCAGGCTTCTTTTATTCCACCTCCCTCACACTTATGCTGTATTCAGACCTGGAACCTGGTTAGGATAGGCAGGGTATTAACCCCACCACGGCCGAGCTCTTTACTGCTATCGGCATAAAATGTTGCTGGTACCGGAGCCAACCAGTGTAACATATCATAACTTTTGCTGAGATGAATCCATGGGCAAGGCCACTCTCAATAATCTTTGCGTAATCATGGCAGCTGGAAGAAGTGCTCAAAGACTGGAGGAAAGAAAATGTCACTTCAAGATAGGCAAGAAGGAGGAGCCAGGGAACTACAAGCTGGTCAGCCTCACCTCCATCCCTGAGAAGATGACGGAGCAGCTCATCCTGGAACCTACTTCCAGGTATATGAAGGCAAAGAAATTCCTCAGGAGTAGTCAGCATGGCTTCACCAAGGCTTCACCAACTTGATAAATTTCTACAATGAACCGACATGCCTGGTAGATGAGGGGAGAGCAGTGGCGAGTGTCTGCTGGGCCTTCAGGAAGGCCTCTGGCACTGTCTCCCGTAAGAGCCTCACAGCCCCTCAAGCTGTTGCTGTAGGGGCTGGACGAGCAGGCAGTGAGGTGGACTGGAAACTGGCTGAACGGCTGGGCCCTGAGGGTGCCGATCAGCGGTGCAAGGTCTAGCTGGAGGCTGGTAGGTAGCAGTGTACCCTGGTGGTCCATACCGGGCCCACTCCTGTCTAACATCTTCATTA
>NW_009630687.1:75059-76173 GCF_000690535.1 Cariama cristata | reverse complement strand
CCCCCTTTCCTCTGTGAAATAAGGTTGTAATTATGTAAAAGGTCATAGCGTGTTTTCTCAAATAAAAATTTTGTAAACACAGCCAGCGCTTGGGCTTGTGGAGGAAGTTATTGGGAAGGGCAGCTGTTATCTGGAGAAGGGCGGAGAAGGGGAAAGGGAAGAGAAAGTTCTTTGTAATTCATTCAAACTTTCTTTGGGTGTTTTTTGGGTTTGTTTCAAAGCTGCTGGCCTGGGGAATTGTGGCCTTGACCTGCAGCGTGAAGGTTGGTGGGAGCTGGGCCACTGACTTCACTGAGTGCAGGCTCCGAAGGCCTTAAATAAGATGTTTTTTCCTTGCTGAGCCATTAAAGACGCAACATGTGTCAATTCAGCTTGGAATGACTTTGCAGAAAATAAATCCTAACCGCGCCTTGGCTAAATGGAGCTGGTTTCATCGCTTTGACTAAAAAAGCCAGCTTTTATCCCCCTACCAAAATAATTTCAACGTACCCTAAAAAGAAATAGATTTGCAGGCCATTGTTACTGAATATTTTAAAAATGTGTGATAGAAGAGTCACTAAAAAAAAAAAAAAAAGTTGAATTCTAAGACCCTGCTGTGGCTCTTTCAGTTTTAATAGTAAAAGTGAGCTTAATTTGCTCTCCTTTCCCATCCTAAAAAAAGTAGTAACTGCAAACCCCTTTCCCCTAACAAACATCTGCCAACCCCAGTTGTCTGGCAACTACAGGGGAGGGGTTAATTTTTTATTCTTTTTTTTTTTATATTTTTCTTTGTCATCCATCTGATGAAGGTTTTTTCCATCCCTGGCGATCAGATGGCAAAGCACTTTTCCAAGGGAGCAGGCATGTCCGAGGAGGTGTGCGGCGGCAGACGGACAGGCTCCCTAAATGCTACCCCTCTGAATGGAAGCCCTTCATTTGTGCATATGCAATTAAGCAGCCTTAGAAGGAAGAAAGCTCCAAACGGGATAAAAGGAACCTTTAATCAAGAAGCTGAACGGTCTAATTCAGGATAATAGAGGGGTCCTTACTGTTTGACACAGGAGGGGTGGGGGTGCTTTTTGTCTCTGGGAGCGTTGGCTTCATGATCTAACGACCCGGAGGAAAAGAGCAGGAA